>NC_047517.1:27904174-28205840 GCF_902827115.2 Pseudochaenichthys georgianus
GGAGGAGAAAAAAGTCTATAAAGACTATGAGAAGAAAACCAAAGAACTGAATGAGGAGAAGGAGAAATACAAAAAGGTCATTTGAAGAAACATTCACAATTCTTCTGTTTTGCTCTAATAAAAACTATGATTAACATCTGGTTGCTTATCAATAAAAATCATTTGTAATTGCAGTCATTGGAAACTGAAATGAAAAAACTGCAGGCAACCAACAAGGAAGCGACCGAAAGGTTTGATGAAACTTTGACAAAGCTGTTTGAGAAGAAATTAAAATGTGAAATGGCTCTATATCAGGTGAGCCAACACACACACACACACACACACACACACACACACACACACACACACACACACACACACACACACACACACACACACACACACACACACACACACACACACACACACACACACACACACACACACACGCACACGCACACGCACACCAACATATGCCACAGACTAAGAATACAGTCACGTGCAGTCAATCTGTATCACATTCCTTCCTGTGGTTTTCTTGTTCTCATTTCCCTCACAAGGATGAAGGGTCCTCTGCCCTCATTGTGGTTTCCTCCTTGAGATCATTCTGCGATATGATATCTTGTGTATGTTACAACTTGACAAAATCCTGTTTACTGATGCTTTTGATGGGTTTTTTGCAGGAAGAGCTCAAGAATACTTATCTGGTTTATTCGGTCCTCATAGAAGACGAAATGAGAAATCGAGAGCTGGAGCTCAAGCTCAAACTTGAAAAAACCTTGGCGTACAAGGTCAGAAACCTCAATACTCAGTAATGCTGGAGGAATGTATGACTGGCAGCTTCAGATTCTGTAATTTGTGATCCACCTGAATTAATAGCACTGATGTTCTTTCACATTTTATTATTACATCTCATCCATCAATCAGACTTATTTTGCAAGAACCAACCTGTGTAATATGCAAATGTCTAGACCAACAGTCATTATTGTCACTACATGTTGCTGTGGTTTGTTTGTTTGTTTGTTTGTTTGTTTGTAGCCTTTATTTAACCAGGTGAAAGCCCCTTGAGATCAAAATATCTCTTTTTCAAGGGTGACCTGCAGGACATTAGTTACACATGTAACATAAAAACAACAGAACAACAATAAGGATGACATACAACATAATGTACAGGGTACAGTTTAATGGACCTGCATGTGTTTCTCTGACAGGATGAGCTTGTGGAGGAGGTAAAGAGACACGAGGAAGACGTAGAATTGTTTCAGGAGACTTATGAAAGCGTTGTAGCTGAGGATAAAGTAAGCCAGCTGGTAAAAAACATATTGGCTGCAAGTGATGGTGCACACACATAATATAATATCCTTCATGTCTCCCAAGGTTCTTGACAAAGAATTCAGTAAAGAGTTCTTCGATGTACCGAACCATGTGGTTGACCTTTTATACAAGTTATTCAAGCGTAGACCCAGGTTGGTAAGACCCACTTTCCTTGATATCCACATTTTAAGTTGTTAATCATCTGCTCAGTTAGTGTTCACCGTTTTTTATGCCTCAGGGTTCAAAAGATGAGGACAGAGACCGACAACAACTTGAGTTTGTTCAAAGAGCAGCGTCTCTGCGGCTCTATGGCTCCAGATGCACTTGGCAAAATGCTGAAGGCCATGGAGGAGCTGGATGCTCCGGAGAATATTCCAGAAGCCGTGAGCCAACCAGTCTGGGAGAGGTTCTGCCTTGTCCGCAACACAAAAGTAAAAAGTGAGCACAAGGTAAAACAAGCAGAGGTTATAGTTATAGGTTGGAAATACAAAAACACATTGAAAGTCCATTTTGAATAATAAGGTACTGGAGTAAAAAACACCAGTTTTATCCCACAGGCCATACGATTGCTAAACTCCTGAGCTCTGTTAACTGCCTCGATAAACATGAATCTGTTTGCCATCTTGCAATCTACTTTATCATTTATTTATTTTTAATCGTTTATTTGAACCGGGACAGTGCACATTGATGAACACTTTAAAACAAAATAATGCTTACAAGTGTAAATGAGCCGGATTTTAGCTTTGAGCTCATTTCCATCCGCAGTCCCCTGACATACAACATATAAGAACATGACATTTATATACATAGCAAAAATAAATACATGATATGCAGAAAGAGTAAGAGCAGCATACAAGCATTTACCACATGGAAGTACAATGTAGCAGCTATGATATATAAAGTGCAAGAGATTATACAAGAGCTACATAAAGTGCAAGAGGAGATACCCCTGTAAACACGTCTGTTTGTTGCTCAACCATTCTTTGAGTTGACCTTTAAAACTATTGAGAGTGGGACAATCCCGTATCTCAGTTGGGAGGCTATTCCACAATGAGCTGCCTTTAATGGAAAGTACATTTTGTCTAAAAGTTGTCCGTCTATGGTGGACTTCACAGTCTCCTCTGGTTTCTGATCTAGTGCAGCGTCCAGTGTGTTTTTTGTGGATGAATTCCATATAAATAGTTATAACCGCAATAAACCGTATTTAATTTTGTCCTATTGAACATGATTACATTTCATATTCTGCTCTCTATTTACATGTATCTAGACTTCTTGCACAATTTTTTTTGTATTTTATTATTTATGTAGCATTGTTGGAGGAGCTCGGGTCAGAAGAATTTCATTGCCATTTCTACACTGTATGTGCATATGACAATACAACCTTTGAATCTTTGAACAGATATGTTGTATTTTGTGTAGTTGTCCACTCACTGTTTGTCCTGTGCTTTTTAGGTAAAAGTAAAAGCTTTTACTTTCGCCGAGATGCAGGCGTTCCTTCACAAGAGGAGAGATGAGATTCACACCACTCAACAGGAAATCAAACATCAATCTGAAGGACTGCAAAGGTATGACTGTGATGGTGTCAGTTGTTCTGATTATAGTAGTTGTTTTAAATACCAGTGGTGGAATAAGTATTCAGATTCTACTTGTATAGTACAAATACCACACTGATGCACGCACTACATGTAAAAGTGCTATCAGCAAAAGAGGGTACAAAAGAGTTGATTTAGTAATAAGTAGCTGAATATCCGAAATAACTTTCACTGGAAATGTTTTGAAATTAACTTTTTTTTTAAAGCAACTTAGGCTGTCAGAAAAATGTAGTGGAGACAAAGATATCATTTGTATATGAGAATGACAACAGTTTTATATTTTGATTTCTCACTTAGGGAAGACCTGATAGGATGGCACTTGAGCCACAAGTCTTTAACAATGTGTAACATGAAACAGTAGCAGACAGTCATACAGTATATTGAATACAAAAGGAAATACAGTATATTTTGTTCTATTTCTCTATGGGAGAATGATTCTCTATAAGGTTTATGTTATCCTGCTCCCTTCTAGTCTGCATGAGGAGAAGAACCGCTCCCTGACGGACATCATGGTGCAGGTGCTGCTCAAACAGGGCCAGGTGGAGGTGTACACCACTGAGCTGACCCCCGACTACACCGACTGTGTGCATCTCCACAGGACCGTAGTGGAGGACCTCAACAGAACCATCAGGGTCAGCACATACCAGCACACACCAACACTCTTATGATCTTAGGATTGATCTATAACCAAAAATGCTTGAGGAACACTTAATTACAATATACATTAAATACTAACAAACCATTTTCTGTTTGATAAAAGGTGCCAGAAAGAGCCACATTCAAGTGGTGGTCAAATATATTAGTAATACAATTGTGTGTGTCCAATGGATTTATTTATGAACAGACACTGGGAGATCAGAAGATTGCCTCCATGGTGGAGTGTAAAGATTTCCGTAAGGGGATCATCAGGCAGCAGTGGGAGCACAGGATGTTGACGATGCAGATAGAAGACTTCAACAACAAGGCGAGAGACACCCAGATGTTACGGCTTTCTGAGGAGCAACAGGACGTACGGTTATTTAGATACTGAAATATTTCCTACTTTATTCTCAAATACTATGGAAATAAGCATTGAATAACATTCTCTGAGGAATAGTGCTACTGGATAGTGAATAGATTTGTATCTTGAATATAACTCATGGTAATTATATGTCAAAAATATTCAAAAAGTTACACATCAGCAGGAAGTGGCAATGAGGTATGTCACTGATATCAAGGCAGGTATTTTGGTTTTGGCAGCATCCGATGTTTAGTGAGCTGAAAATTGTTACCATGCCTGTGTACAGATGGATGTGTGTGTGTGTCTGTCATCGCTGACACACACTAATCACGCAAGCTACCAAATCTTCTCCTTATCCATGCATCTTTTGAAACTACTACGGATTAGGTGGAGACTGGTTAAATATACACTAAATTAATGTTTACTTTACTCCTGCTTTTACAATTAAGCTATGTTTAAAAAAAATGGTAAACAGAGAACTTTCTCTGCTTCATTTAGCAGCAGATGTCAATGCAAGGCGTAATCAGGCAGTATAATAAAAAACAGACCACAAAGAAATGACAGGAACTTTGCTCCTGGTTACGATCCATTAACCCCTTCTTACACTATTATAAGTTGTTTCAAGAGTTAGTGATACAAAAAATAACAGGTTGATTTTAATAAATTGATATAATAAATCGAATTAGTTGATCAGTATTTTATTTTCGAAAAGTAGATGAGCATGAACATGTTTTCATGTCTGCATGCCAGTTTCCCCTAGCAACATGTCCAGGTAGCTCTGCTGTGGCGTGGCATGCAGCTTCCTGTCATTGTTTAAGCCTCCGAACCCGCTCTGAACCCTTGGGAGGAAGACATTTTGAATATAAATAAATCCATCCTTTGAATCTTGAACATTTTATGATGAAGCAGTTATACGACAACCATTTTAAGTTCCCTGTCGTGTCCATACAAGTCAGTGATTGCCTTTCTTTCTTTCAGTATCTCAACAAGACAGATCATGGCAGTCGTGTGTCACACCAGGTTAATATTCTGGAAAAAACTGTAGCTTTCCAGGAAAAGGTAACACAAAAGTTGCTATGTAACCTCATGCATAAGCTTTGCATCGTGTACTTTAAATACCTGACCGTTAAATGAATATACATATTGTGTTCTACTTTTAGACTCATCGCCAGAGTGTGCAGCATCGCATAAAAAAGATTGAACAGCTTAAAAGGCAGGCAGCAATGAAAGCTGAGAAGAACACAGCTGTAGAAGGGAAGCTACCCAATATGCAGGTGACGATGGCAGAGACGAGCCACATCTACGGAGGACTAGGTAATAAAAACAATATTTTCTAATCTTTGCAAAGGGAGATTTTAGACTATTTTCACACTCACATTGTGACATGTTTGGGTGTTTAGCTTCAGAGGCAAACCTGGCAGCGAGAGAACAGAAGCGCTACCAGGAAATCGTTCAGAGGAAGAACTTGAAGGAGTTTGCCCAAGCGCAGGGGGAGGAGCTGGCGTTCCTCTGGGCCGAGGTCGAGCGTTTGAGGATGAAGAGCTTTCCTTCACTTGATCAGCTGAAACACAACTGAGCGGAGCCTTCTCTTTCACAAATAATAATTTTATTTACACTTCTCTTAGCAACTTAACATGAAATGTACAACTTAAGCTAACAATAGAACAGCAGCAACAAATGAAACAATGAACTTAATAAACATATTTGAAATCTGAACGGTTTTAAACTTTCTTTTTTTTAGGTAGTGAAGTCCTCCTCTATGCGGTCAAAGTGCAGGATACCGTCTTCCAGGCCGAAGTGGTCAATGAGGCTCGACAGGCTGATTTTTTGTTTGTCTTGGGTGCCATCTGTCTGGAGCTCATACAGTGCGGCCTGAGCACAACTCCTCCACTTGTCAATCAAGGTTTTGAGCTGCGTTAGATCATTCTGGGGAGAGAGACAGAGAACGTGTCATATACAAATAACCACTATCAGTCTAGTTAAGCAAAATACATGATAAGGTACTTGTGGGTTATCTGTCACACCTTTTTTCTTTTTTTCAGACTCTCTAAATACGCACTTGTTTTTTTCAGATTCTCTTAATAACCCTAACCCCTAGGATTAATATTTGTTATTTTGAGAAAAGTTAATGTGGAGTAGCCAGCTACCCGCTAATAAAAGTGGCGACAGATAATAACCCACAAGTACCGTTGACAATATTCCCGTTAGGTGCAGATTAAAGGCAGCTGATACCTTGCTCCTGTACATGTGAACCATCTTGAGTCTGCGCAGAGTCTCCGTCTTCTCTTTAACCTCCTTCCTCAGTTGGTATGGTTGTTGTGCCATTTCTTTGGAAAGAGAATGTGTTGGTTCGGGATTGGGTCCAGAAAACCTCTCCCTCGCTGATCTCTCATTTGTTCTGTTTACGATCAGTGGAGAGTTATTAACTGTCTCCCTGGAATCTGCTGAAACTTGTCGGCCATCATCCTCCTCCTCATCAACACAAAGGCGTTTGGCTACAGAGAAGGGCGAGGTGAAGGAGCGCCTTGATCTCTTCAGCCTCTCCTTCAGAGAGGAGCTGAGCTTTTGTAGATGCTATAGGGGTGACAGTGAGTGAATGACAGGGCCGGCACACAGAGTGATAATGGCAGATGTTGGATTGCAGTTTAACACATTTCGACATAAATCAATTTGATGAAATATTGGGTAATAGTAACAACTAGTAACATGACAGCAAATGTCATTGTCACCTACCTTTTCCTCTTTATATTCACCCGGGCTTGATTCCACTGAATCACAAGGTGAAGAATACACGGATTTTATTTTCTCTGCTTTAGGAGTGACCTCCATCTTGGGAATGTACTTTAACTCATGTGGGCTAACGTTGACTGTTTTTACTTTAGAAGTAGATGGCGTATATTAGAACCTATCGAGATGTAGGGTACTTATAGCTTCAAACACGTACAAAACAAACTAACACGAACACTCAATCCTACGAATTTACGAACGCCTCCCTAAAAACTAGCGAGCAACGAACATATTTTTTACAAAACGCTAAATTACGAATCAAAACTTTAACCGCGGAGTGAGTTGTTTCTGTTTCCTGTTGCTGCCTGGTTGCTGCTCAAGAAAACCTCCAAAGTCAGTGATTGGACAGAATTTGATGACGCGTTAGCGAACAGGATCATGGGAACTGTAGTTGATACCGGCTTGATACTTTACAGCGCAAACCACAGCTTTTCAAACCCAAAATGTCGATGTTATTCCTTTTACGTAAAATCTAAAACACAATAATTCATCACATCCCTCTCTTTGGGTTGGTACATGCTAAATAATTGGATGGATGGAATAAAACAGTTTATCTTACCTAAACTCAAACTACTGTAGTATACATTATAATAATAGTATATAATAGTATTAGAGTAGTTCACTTACAGTATATAATAATAATTATAATAATAATAAATAATAATAATTAAGAAAATAAATGTTTAATATAAACAATAATATTGACAATGATAGTATCTTAAATGAAAATAAAAAAAACTAAGATAAATCAATGTAGATGCAAAATGTAGGCTTACTTGCATAAATAAAAAGTGATATATTTTGAGGTGTATTGACAGATTAAGTGTTTGTTCGACTTCTCCTTGTTACCAGGGTTGACTCATGTGGTGATTCAGCTCTTCTCATCATTGTTCATCTCTATTAAAGGATTAATGGAGAACTCATAGACCAATCTCTGCTTGCTTTTTAGACAGGTCTCCATATCCATTACTGTTGCCTTGAGCAAAACGGTATGAATAGATAGATTAAAAGGAAATCATGCCTATACTTGAGCATCAGTACTTGGCTATCTGATATTCCACACCGCAGGGAACAGGTATTTTTTTAACATTTTAAAAGGGTGAATCCTGCAGGGCGGGGAGTTTAAGATAATTGATGTGTGTGAGTCAGTAGAGTGTTTTCTGTGCTTTTCAACTTTTGAGTAGTTGACATGAAATACTGCTCCAGCACAGTTAGAAGCTAGAGGCTATGTGAGACACTGAGTGAGGATGCCAGCTTTTCATAATGCAGGTGTTGCTTATCACAGATAAATAAATCCACATTGTGTGTTTATGAAGGCTGATCATATTTTAAAGATGCACATCAGGGTCAGCTGTATACTATTAAACCTCTAAATTCAGTATCAAATACTCAGTTTGCTATTGAAATAGATGAGATTATACCATGGACTAATGAGGTGGACTGCAGTGGTGTCACTTGATTTGGTTTAGCTGAAAGAGTGTTTTGTATTCTGGGTTAGTATATTTTTTCCCTGTTTCTCTATCTGCTGTCTGTTGTGGAAATGTTCCTTTTATGTGGTGCCAATTTCTTATCTGCAAAAATGTGATTGGTTTCTAAATGGATATTGATAAAAGAGAGCTGTAAAATAATGTTTTGCACATGACCTTTCTGCACTGCCTTATTGGAATCTAATATTGCAGGATGTGCCTGAGTTGATATGGTAAAGTGAACTTAAACACACAAATAAAAATAAATCAACAATAGTAGTTCATTACGATGGAAATAGTGACAAACCAGAGCAAACTTACACCAACAGAAAGAGTGTAGTCTTAAGAACCAGCTTTTTGTTTTTAATAATTATATATAAACACAGGCCATACAAAACATGTATAGTACAATAACTTCTTTCTGTGCCCAAATCTTGTTTTAGTGCAGGTTGAGTTAACTGTTAGATAAGCAGGAGAGTAGAAAAGAACAAAGGTCACTGAAAAGAAGTAACAAATTAATCCTTACATATGCTGTCCAAAAATGTGCCTGCATCACTTTCTCTCAGCCAAGTATTCAGGTAAATAAATCCAGATGAAATCTTTTGTGAGGCCACACAAAAAGGGCCTTCCTGGAATGTGTTATCTTAACCAGCTTAACTTGGAACAAGACAGGAGATCCATGAAGTGAACCTCAGCTTTGTCTCTTTAAAGCTCTCAACACAACATATAAAGTTGAGTTAGTCTCTAGAGTTTCCTATACGTTATCTTTCACACTTTACAATAAATTAAAAAAAAACGTGACTAGAATAAAGTTTTGCCCGCGGGAGGTTTGAGCAGACACATATAAAGCTAACAGATACCTTTATAAACCACAGAAGAAAAGTTATCTATTCCATCAGTTTTTGTAATGCAGCATGATGAGTGAGGTCTTCATGTTCATCTGTAAAGATCTTGTGGTTTCTTTACAACACCAGTACTGCCAAGATTCACGTCCACACTCCATAATAACTGTGTTCATGTTACAAACCCTGAAGGATTACGTTCTCTGCTATGCACCACACTTGCTGTCTACTCATTTTTGGCACATATTAAACAAACAAATCCTTGTCCCAGAGACACAAGCCCTTATGTGGGAGAGCTGTTATCCTCAACACAAACACGAGTGTGTTTCAGGACAAAAGGTCTGCACAAGCCAGTCAACTCCTTTTTTTCACCATCCTGGAATCTGTTTTGTTAAACCAGCCCTTTTCTGTTAGATTTGGCATTATTTAAGCTTGCACATTGATGTGAGCAGAGCAGCTCCTCCTCCGTTACACTGTGCTTGGGGCCATTTGTTTTCCATCATTTGAGCAGATTGGAGTCATGCTGGCTGTGAGTCACAGTGGGTGGATGTCTACACAGGGTGTGGTGGGTGAGGGATCTTGGTGGTGCTTGTGGCTGCCAGTAAAGGAATAAAGCATCCAATTTGGCTCAAAATTAAATTGCATAAATGCAAATGAATGGATAGGGAACTTTTATAATGATCATAGAGGGTTAAAAACAGCTCCTGAGGGGGTGTTATTTTCATTCTCAGAGTAAAGAAATCTGATCCTTCAACAGCTGCACAAACATGCTGATCAGACTTTTGTTCAAAAACCTGGAAGTGAGTTAAAAAAAGCATTGTGTGTTTTAATGCTTTTGCACAGAAAATGTGTTCAGAATAATACTTTTTGGCTATGAACTACACAGTGTGTGAAAACCATGTAGTTTAAATCTGTTTCTACTTCCATTGTGAGCCCCAGATGTGTTCACGCTGCATGGATCTGCTGCACACAATAACAGCGGACCCTGAAAGATCCAGTCCATAAAAAGAAAAAAACACACCTCCCAAATCACTCCTTCCCACCTCCTCACAAAACGTTGCCAGTTCGAAAAGTGATGACTGCTGCAGGAAGGGAGGAGTTCACCACTTTTTCTTTTTCAAAGTCGCCTATCTGTCGAGAGGAGTCAGCAGAGCCGAGTGAAGTTAATTGGTTCCCTCAGGCGTTGTTCTTCTTATTCCAAATTCAACTTTTCATGCCGTCTGCTACACCTGCCTGCCAATGGGCGCGGCTGGGACCTATGCCCAAGTCTCTGTTTTAACTTGCCAGGGAAAGTTGAGCTAAAAGGCACAAAGGGACCGAGGATCGAGAAGGACATCCCACCCGCGCGTCAACTTGGTATAAACACATTATCTATCTCGTGGACGCGAACAGTCGCTCCATCTTGAGAGGAACCCGGATTTGATTGTTTGTTTCTCGAGTTGGCTGAAGGTATGGATTTCACACTGGACTATCCTGGAGACTTTTTTTTATATAAAAAAGTTGTTTATGTTGGATGGTGTGGGGGTTTCTTCCCACCTGGCTGTTGCATCTCTGCTCTAACTAACTGCACTCTGGGACTTTGGTGATGGGCTGTCGAGCTACTTTTTTGGCTTTAGTTGTATGATTTGTTGGATGGATTTGCGCAAAGTCCCATAAAGAAAGCAACAAGTACTTCATAGGTTGTCTGTTAAGCACTAGGGAGTTTACAGGATCCCTTTTCTTCCTGTGGTATAGAATCAGTCTGTTATAGTGATCTCAGGATACTTTTACATTTATTTTTGCTGTGCTATTTACATCCCTCTAAAAATATATGCCAGGAACTGACCTGGCTGCAACACCAGCTTCACCAAGCTTTTATATTTGCTGATCAGATTACTTTCAGGATATACAATAATAAATGTGTTTATGGTAGGAAGTAGGCCTAAGTGTTTTTGACACATGTTGTTTTTATTCACTTTCACTTGTGTTTTGCTTTTCTCTGCGAGGGAAGACACTTAAAGTTTTTTCACGATTGTCGAACTTTGAACATTATGGTGATTCAGGATTTGAAGAAAATAGAAAAAATCCATTCTTCGGATTATTTAAGTTTTTTTAAATTTGAAAAAGTGAGGTTAGATGGTGCAGTAAATAGAGCACATGCTGTCAAATGTCCCTGGCTGGCAGGGTGTGGTGAGAGGATGATCTTTCAGAGCTGTGCAGTGATTCACCGGACCCTTTTGTCCTGTTGTTAGTCTTCAAAGACACAAAGTGAATCCGATTGAAATCTATTGAAATCTATAGACGATGCTTTATAGCTCCTTGATCCTTCATTGTGATAATGCACTATTCAATGTTAAACAACACTTTTTAAATACTGTATAGATGACGTTGTGTACCTGATCTATTGTACGCCTACTGCGGAATTCATGTTTTAAGATCAGTCAAATCAGAATGTTTAAAGGAAAACTTTGTCTTATTAGATTTTGGTTTCTAAAATATGATCATGTGACATTTTTCTGTCTCCAGTGGAATGACATTTCCAATGAATGCAGTAAACATTAGACTCAAGCAGCCTGGTCTTGAACCCAAATCATTCCTAGAATAACGTTTTACTTTCCCCATCAGATGTTTACTAAATATCCTTTAAACCACAGTGAAGAAATGAACAGACTTTTATTGACAGTTGGCAGAGAACATGCATGACAGTGGTCAACATTTTATCATCTCACCAGATAAAATGGGATGGACGAGTTAACAAGACAGATCGACTTCTCAGGAGGCTTGTCAGGAGAAAGGGGTGAGATTTCTGAATTTATTTCTGAAGTTTTGAAACAAGTCCACTGGAAAAACACAAGGTAAAGGGTTGGTTCATCCAAATCACAAAAGAAAGAAAGAAAAGAATGTCACACCTGTAGCTTCAGATGTATGCAGACATTTGTGTTTTTATTTGCAGAGTTTAGAAACGCCACACAACTGCTCTGGCCACGCAAACAAAATGGAAACTTTTCCATAAACAACACGGTATATACAAAAATGATACAAGATTAAAGTTCAAAGACAGATTGGCAATGTGTTACTCTGCATCTAAAGGCCAAAACCCTCTGAACTTTCTTGGGTGATGCTTTTGTCTTTCTTTTTTTGGTGGCTTACTATCACTAACAAAATGGCATGCCTTGCCTGGTGTCAGTTTCCATTTCTGATCCTCGCTCTCAGGGTGTAAGTCATCCTCTGGGTTTTCCTAAAGTTATAACTGGCTCCACTTGGCCTAATGACTTTTGACACAGAGGGGTATGGTGAAACCAAGAAAACGCTTGATTATATGTTTGACTCAGAGAAACTCAGAGAAACATATAATCACCCATCCTGGTGTCCCCATGTTCTTCCCCTATTTTATGTCATTTCTAAAAGAAGGTTAGTTAAGTTTGAACATGTGTCACTTTTCAAACCAGTTGGTACAAAGTACTTAAAAAAAGAATTTGAAGGTCAGAGAAGAAAGGCGGTGATAGAACAATAATTTGGTTTGGACACAATATACAAAGTTGATAGATCATTTAAAAGAAAGCCAAACAAGTCAATTTAAGATTACTTTTATGCCCCAATTTGGCTTCACTCTGACTTTGTTGAGTGTTTCAAAGTCGAGGAGCAACAGAAGCAAAAGCATGATCATCTTTAGTGTTTAACCTTGACTCTGAAACACACACACGTCCCTAAAAGGAAGGATACAAAGGAAGAGGAGTGGGAGGACAGGAGCTAGGCAGCATGAAATTGTATTGGAATTTACATTATCTGCAACCATTAAAACTCAACACGCTGAGAACAAGACGCCTCCTAGTGGACTGAAGGTGTTATTCGTACCCATTTCATTATAAACATGACATGATTAGCACACATTTTATTTGTTGAATTTGAGGCCTTTTGTTTATATGTTGTCAACGGTTTAACTGCCTTCTGAGAGAAAAGGGACAAACACACTAATCAAAAGTTAAGTTTAGGATATTGACCTTTAGAATAGTATTGTAACATAAAATAAATCTCAGCACAAAGACTAACTGACTGGAGATGTTCCAGGACATTCTTTAAAACTGTTGAGCTGTTGCTTCATGTCTTATGATAACAAATTAACCATCTACATGACAGCGGAGCAAGATAAAGCCTTACGTTCTGAGGGAAAGGGACGTTTTTCTTTTTGGTTAAAGTAAAAACAACCTTTGACCCCCCCCCAGAAAAGTCTTACATGTAATATGACAGGCTAATCTTTCAAAACTGAAAAACGTTATTAAATACATTCAGAAACATTAGTATCGCTTTTTAATTAGCATTTTTTATAAAAGCTCGATAAGAATCAGAACCCGGTTTATTAGTAGGTGTTCACATACAAGGGATTTTACAGAAACAGAAATAAAGAATATGGAAACATGATACAAAACATTGACATTAGTATTTCAAATTAAATAAATGCATGGAGATTTTTGAAATAGAAAAGGGCAATTCATCAAACACATTTTTCTGGTGTTTTACAAAGTTAAGAGAAGTAAGAATAAAGATCTTGAAAAATATGCGATGAAAGACTTTTAAATGGATAATCAATTATATACGGGACTAATGCTTTATTTCATAGTTATAGACCATTGATAGGAGGATTTTCTTAGGTTGCGCTGTTGCTGAAAATCTGTCTGGTGACTCATTTACAGTCAAGGTTACTTTAGGCCAGGAAGGTCTCACTTTCTCATAATCCATCAAGTCTGCAGTAATACCTATTTAGTGAGTCATTAATAATAGGCTTTATCACTGTTGAGTAAGGGTTCTTATAAGGATTACATTATTCACTTTTTAAGCATTTTCTTTTTTAAATATGTAAATAACTTAATTAAACTGAGTGTTATCCTATAGTTTAGAGGTTGAATGATCCAAAGCAACTGTCCTGCTGTATGAGGCTAAACACTAATGTTAATGGCCTTTACTAATATATTTAGCACTCTTAAGGAAAGATGTGTTATCTTTTTTTAAAGCTGTTAGTAATTGTGTTAACCCTCTATTAGAAGAAGTTATTTAAAGTTAACTACAGCGCAACAAGGCGGTAAATCCGTCAGCACCGTCATCATATGAGTATCATCATATCAATCGAAGTCACATTAGTTAACCTCCAGAGGCGTAAAACCCGTCATCATGCCAGTCACTCAACACCCGCCCACTAGGTTACTGCTGATAACTCTCTCCATACAGAAATTATGTCTAATTTCTCTCATGTGCTCAGTTGTGACAGAAACAGTCACCTCCAACACCAGACTGTCTTCTCTGCCACCAAGTGAGTCTCTCTTTCTTCCAGTCATGCTTGCCTTGATGATAAACTTAACACATAATGCTATGATTATAGCCCAGCATTTATGAAGGAATTACCCGTTGAGTAACAGCTTCCTCGTGTTTTGCTTTGTGTCTTCTCGTTGCTAGAGGGAACCAGCGGATCAAATCACAGGAATATGTCCAGCGGTGCTGGAGGGCTGGGCTTGGAGAAGAATGTCTTAACCCAGAACAGCAGTGGAACTTATTTCTCCTCATGTGAGAGCACATTTCCACTCATGGTTTAAAACTGGGAAGTTGTGGGTTTTGCCTTGGGACACATTTTGAGAAGCTGAATGTTTTTATTTTGTTTCCTCAGTAAAAAAAGAAAGAGAAGTACTCATTTAGATTTGTTTCACATCACTTTCCGTTGTTTTACATTTTAATTATGTTTTTAAGCACTAAAGATCTTTCAAATAAAGTACACTACATGGCGGTATGTAAATAATTAGCTAATTAACGGAAGATTAAATACGATTAAGGGAAAGTATTGATTAGTTTTGTCAGTTTGAATGCAAAAGTATGGAAAACAAGAAATGAGACCAGCTTGTCAAATGTAATTTCCATTTTTTTATTATTATTATTATTATTTTTTATTAACTACATTTTTGGTTATTTAATCATTTTTATTATTTCATTATTATTATTATTTTATTATTATTATTATATATTTTTTAAATGTTGTGCTAGATTTTCCAATAGTTAGACATAAACCCAGCAATCATTTAAAAAGGAAAATATGATTTACATTTTTTTCTAGAGGTTAGTATAAAGTTAGTATAAAATACATACGGATAGAACAGTTACCCATAATAAATCAACAACTAAATAGTTTGATATATGGATCAGTGCTTTCGGTCTTAATATCGTTCCAGATTAGATTTTACATGCAAATCAGAATCAAGTTGTTTCAGACAAACAAGTGTCTACTAGATCTTTCCGGGAAATTCCTATAAGAGTGCAATTTGATCTTGTGGCACGGGGTATACATAGCATGTCACTTTTATGACCCTGTCTTGTCTAAGCATGTGAACTTTCTTACATCTGATTTAATACCCAGACTTCAAGCGCAATACTTATTAGACACCCCTATAATCATTTACCACTACTGTATAGTGTTAGTTAGTTTAATGCGCAATGCATCATATCGTATCTTAGGTTTCTTTTTTTATACTTGGAAGGTGCACATGTGTCATTACTCATTACCCTTAAATAAACAAGTAGAGATGTATTGTAACAGGTTTGAGCAAATTGCTTTTCTCTGCCTGTGGTCTTTGGAAGGTCGGTAGAAGAATAAAAAAAAAGAGAACAAAACAATACTAAAATAGTAGAAAAAAAGCTTTGTTTTGTATGAGCACATTGGTAAAGTCCCTATAGATATAGGGCAGTAAAAGCGAAATATTTCCCTCTGGCATGTATTGGAGTTGTAAAAGATGATAAGTAAAAATATAGCATTAAAGGGGAATTCTCATGTCAAACACAAGTATGTAAAAGCACTTAAAATCCTAACCCTTCATGACTCAGGAATATTCCTGTCCTGTGGAGGTGATTCAGTTTCAGGAAAAATAAAAATAGCTTGTATGCCTCATCCCTGCAGCCTCTGGAGGAGTGAACGCCAGCAGCTTCAGCTCCTCCTCGGGAGTTTACCTCGGGGGAGACTCCTCGGGAGGTGATGGAGGAGGGATCTTCATAGATGGAGAGGGGTATGGAAGAAGAGGAGGAGGAGGAGGAGGAGGAGGAGGAGGAGGAGGGGGGGGAGGAGGGGGAGGAACTGGAGGAGGGGGAGGAACTGGAGGAGGTGGAGGAGGTGGAGGCACAGGCGGCAGTTATCTCGTGAGCTCGGTGTCAAAGGTCAGGTCGAGCTCGTCTGGCGGTACCAGGAGAACTGCAGGCTCATCAGGAGGCCTGTCTCCATCTTCCCGGGAGAGGAAGGTCACATCCAGCCGCTCAGGAGGTTATGATGGTGAGAACCTGTTAATAAAACAAACTTGGCATTAGGGGTGCCTGAAACAGAAGTTTTAAGGAAACCGAGGTACACGAGGGCGCTGTTAATATCTCTGCTGCCATTGTGTTTGCTTGTCTAGGAAGTTCCAGCGCTAATTCCTCCCCAGAGTTTTCACGCAAAGATTATGGAGTCTATTGTAAGTGAATGGGATTATATACTTTCTTATAACAGTATTTTTCCAGCTTTATCCTCTTGGCGTGTCTGTGTGTGTGTGTTTATGTTTTTTGTCCCCTTCTTCTGTGTGTTTTCTCTCCAGGCTCCAGCACCCAAAGAGGGAGGAGCGAAAGCAGAGGTATTTAATAATAGTTGTATTTCTTCCCACCTCTTCCCTTCATTATTTCTGAACCATCTGACTCTGAATTGTTCTGGTTTACTGTTTTATTGAATTAGGATTCCTTTGTCCATTGTGTGTGTGTGTGTGTGTGTGTGTGTGTGTGTGTGTGTGTGTGTGTGTGTGTGTGTGTGTGTGTGTGTGTGTGTGTGTGTGTGTGTGTGTGTGTGTGTGTGTGTGTGTGTGTGTGATTTTTTTTCCCAGAGAGCGAGATCAGAGCCAGATTACAGAGCGCCTCTCCCAGTGCCAGCAGATGTAAGACCACTTGAGACACATTAATCTATTCACTGTTCGTTATCCAATTCCTCATAAAACAACGAAAGCACCTTTATTTGATGCGCTCTAAGGAGCACATGGGTAGTGAACAACTTTTACTGCAGTTTCTCAGAACAGAATTAGAGTTACGTTACTGTCAAATGCTTTGGCTCAACACAGGATCTCACCGACCCTTCACCTTTATCTCCATGAAATATCAATTAGTAACACATCTGCCCTTCCCCAACATAATGTACAATACAGAAGCACAAAGAAAAGCGTGAGATTTAAACAAGGAGGATCTTGGGTTTGTTTACATTGTGTGGGGAAGAAGTAATGGGGCAGATTTGTGGTGGCAACAATGGCACCCATGAGTCACTGTTTGCAGTACCGCCCGTTTGAGGCTAAACCGAGGAGAGTGAGAGATCTACAGATGCTGATCGCTCCCCCTGCTGACATAAATTCATGATGCGATTATTTAATCCACAGTTTTTAACATTTAGTCATTCTGTGCCACCTTCACCCCATGTCAGCCCCTGGGAATGAAATAGTACTGTACATTTCGTACAATATTTGTAAAGCCCATTTGATTCTACTTTACACTTGGAGTTCACTACTTCCCAATGGAACATATTAATTGATTGGCGAACAACAATTACTCTTAAACTCTTAGAAACAAACACCGGATACCCCTATGACGCCTTTTACACAAAAACTACCCAGCAGTAACCTATATAAAAAGTAAACTTCCACTACACTTCAAAAAGGTACGATATAAAATGTATTGCTTCCATTATAATAAACCATTAATCAAATCACTCTAACAGCTGCCTTACCTTAATGGTTCAAGCTCATTTTACTTCCAGACTTTTTCCTTTTGCTACTTTCACTTACGTAACATTTGTATTGCTTCTTCCACCACTTTTAAAAACATTATGTTTTGCATTATGAAGTATTATCACCCACATATAGGCACTAAAAGTAAAAAATGGTATCACTAAGAACTGCTTTTAGTGGTAGAGTAAGGCAAGGCAAGGCAGTAACACATATTACATTGTTCATTTTTGTATTCTATACATTTCAGTATAATTATTAAGAGTTATCAGACAGAGAGATATCTAGTACATTTGAATTCTATATGAACTGTACTAATAAATCACAATTAAGGTTATTTTCTTAATCTATTTAGTCAAATGGACAAGAAAGCTGCGAGAATGTTTTGTTGATATATTGTTTTTGCAGAAGGCCGAGTGCAGTAGGCTATCTGTATTTTACGTTATTATTTAGGTTTTATGGCAATGTTGTTCAGGTGTAAAATAATCGTAAAATGCAAAACATGAACACATTACAAACAAACTCAATATCTTTTACAGTTTCCTGTCCACCCTAAACAAATGTTTTTCTCAATTATACTGCATACAGGGCGATATGTTTGTCCAGTTCATGTAATTAAATAAAAAGTGTTATGTTTCATCATCACATTTTTAACTTTGACCAAATTACGGTTGGCCAACTTGAGTAAGTGTATATTCCAACGCTGACTTTTAAAGATTTAACTACAGTAATGCACTAGAATATATTGCTTAGAGATACTGTAATGCAGTATTATATTTGTAAAAACATTGTTTGTTTTGGTTGTGGTTTACAGGGACGGAGCTGGACGACGTGAAGAAGCTTCTGAAGGGGCGCTCCTGCAGCGTCAGCCCCACTCGCTCCAACGCCTCCATCACCCTGCCGGTCCCTAAAAAGGCCAGCGTGGAAACCAAGACTATCTCAGTGGCCTCTCAGTCGGGTAAATACCCTTACACTCTTACAAGCGTCACAAACATGTGCATAGTTAACATGCACAGACACCTTGTCTCCTTCCTAATCTGACCTCAGTGTGTGCCTGTACTGTGTTAGAAAGCGACAGCTCCTTAAGATAAATGCATTCTGAAGACCACTTAAGACAGTGACTGTATATTTCCAGTATACTTATTCTCTGCTGCACAATAACAAAATAAATACAGTATCCTTTTTTCACATTTTGGATAACACTCAGGCATGGTTGTGTTACGGTTGAGTGAAGGAAGCAGGACCCAATTGCAGATAACTCAGATTAACCTTAATTTCAAGGATATTGAAAAATAACTTGGACAAAACAGAACACTCACCGGTGAACTCAGTCACAAACAAAAGACGAACCAACACTGAACACAGGAAGAGACAAGAACTAAATACAGGGAGGGGTAATCACGAGATGAGAAACAGCCGGGCAGGGGAGGAGAAACACAAGGGCAACAGGTGAACACAATCAGACAACTAGACACACCAGGGAAACTAACGACGGGAGGAAACACACAGAGAGAGGGACCAGACATTACACAAGGGAGATAGGGAGAACCGAACAGCAAAATAAACCCAAACCTAGACATACAAAACTAAAAACGTGACATAACATGAGAATCGTGATAGGTTGGATGATAATACAATAAGCTCCTGGTCACAGACAATTCCCTGAGATTTGTCCTGGGACCCGAGGAAAAAAGGTGTCTTCCAATTTCCTTTTTTTTGTGATATGGTTAAAAAAACATCTTGCAATTTAGACTTTTTTATTTTATTTTATTTTTAAATGTTACAGTATGTCCACTGTAGAGGACGTCGGGACCATATTAGTTTGAAAAGACAGCCAAAATGAACAGATAGACTATGTAACATATTATGGTTATAGAGTGATATTAATACAATAATACATTCACCTTTATTTAAAATATAAATAAGTAATTGATCTGAACATTGCTGTTTATTTGGTCACTGAAAAACTAGTTTGGTTTTTGGTGAATCTTTCCAGATCTTCAAAGACTTTGTAATCAATGTAGTGTTGCAAATGTATTATCTTTTCAATTTACACACGGCATCTATTGCACGTCTGTCCGTCCTGGGAGAGGGATCCCTCCTCTGTTGCTCTCCCTGAGGTTTCTCCCATTTTTCCCTTTAAACTGGGTTTTCTTTGGAAGTTTTTCCTTGTACGATGTGAGGGTCTAAGGACAGAGGGTGTCGTATTGTCATACTGATATTCTGTACACACTGTGAAGACCACTGAGACAAATGTAACATTTGTGATATTGGGCTATATAAATAAACATTGATTGATTGATTGATAGTGGGAAAGTACCTCATTGACTCCAGTCAGCACGGGCTGTAAGGTCATCTTGACTAGTTTGATGGATGTGGTCTCCATTTGACCTGCTCATAGAAACAAAGCTTGCATTCTTGAGGCAATTCTCATTTTTCATGGCTCCACTTAAAATAAAAACAACAATAAGACATACGTGCTACTCTTGGCCCACAGAAGGCCACGTCTTTCCGGCTCGTCCCTATCTGTCTCTCTGTCTGTATCTGTGCGCTCATGGAGCATCCTGCATCTTCCCCCCCCCCCCCTTCTTCTTGACCCTCTTCTATCCCAGATGTGAAAGCCTCACCTCTCTCATCATCTGAGAGCTCCAAATCTGAATCTCCCTTAACTATCTGGTGCAGAAAATGTCTGCTTCAGTTCCGTCTCCTGCAACAATATTGAGTCATAAAGAGCTGTTATTTGAAAACTTGAATTATTTAATTGCTTTCAGAACTAATTATATAGTTCCTCACATGTTAATAAACAAGAATATATATGATTTTCATGGTAAAAATTATTCAACAATATTTGACTTCTCCTCCTGCTTCTATAACATTTTGTTTTTCGTATGCCAGCCATTTTGGATGAAAAGAAAGAGAAACTTCCCAGCATGCAATTCTAACCAATGACATGTCACGGGAAAGACCAGGAAGTCCTCTGTATAGTACATCAGGGATTGATAGAGTAGCTCAAAAGAGTAAAAGGAGATCCATGTTAACAAAATGTCCACTACAGTGGACATTTTCAATGGGCTGGGTCCCAGGAGGATACGTTGGAGCTAGACACACAGACTTTGTAGTTAAACTCTTTTTGTTTTGTTGTTATTTTTATCTCTTTGTAGTCGTTTTGTGTCTGTTTTTAGTTCTTTCTAGGTCAGTTTTCGTGGGTTTTTTGTGAGTCTCTTTGTGTTGTTTTGTAGCTTTTTTGCATTTCTTTGTGGTTATATTGAGTTTGTCTCTCTTTGAGCACCACTGTATGTGAAAGACATTGGGACACTTTGTCTCTGTGGCCAGTAGGCCTCTCATTGAAGTCAAAGTCAGCTTTAATGTCAATCTTTCCGTTTGTGAGTACAGACAGAGAGATCAAAATACTGTTTCGCAGTAATCCAGAGGAGTAAAAAATATAATCTATATAAAAATATCTATAAAAACATGTATATACATATATATATATATATATATATATACACATACATAATCAACATACACATATATACATATGCACTGATTAAAAAGGTATGGATTGAACCATCCATGCACACTAGCAAAATATGAATGCATTATTATTCAGGAAAAAATAGATGCTTTTTCTTAATGTTTGTCATTTCCTTTTGTCTCTTTCCAGCAGGTTCAGCTTCCTTTGGCTCTGGTGTTAGATCAACCGGGTTACACACCATTGATACATCAGGCTTTTATGACGCCGGTCTGACATCCGGGCGGGTTGATACTGGTGTAAACTCAAGCCAGTATGATGTCACGGTGACATCAGACCACTATGATACTGCTGTGAAATCTGTCCCGTATGCTGTTGGTTTGAAATCAGGACCGTTTGATACTGGTGTGAAGTCAGGACAGTACGACATGAGTTTGAAATCAGGGCAGTATGATACCGGCATAAGATCAGCCCAGTATGATACCGGCATAAGATCAGCCCAGTATGATACTAGTGTCAGATCAGCCCAGTATGATACTAGTGTCAGATCAGCCCAGTATGATACTAGTGTCAGATCAGCCCAGTATGATACTAGTGTCAGATCAGCCCAGTATGGTGTGAGATCAGGCCAGTATGATGGTAGTCTGAGATCAGGCCAGTATGATAGCAGTGTGAGATCAGGCCAGTATGACACACTGGACGCCACACTTCCTACTTTCTCCTGGTCCACCACCACGCTGCCCTCCGCCTCCACCACGGTGATGGCTGCCAACACCAGCAGCTACGCCTACCAGGCCGGGAACAACAACTTGGCTGGAGGAACCGCTCCAGTTGGTCTCACCTCACCCTCCTCCCTCTCCGGTAAGACCTAACATAGAGTGAATATGACCTGTTACCTGCAGGTGAAATATGGACCCATCTGTAGGTAGTAATGGATGTTTTGCGTATGGTTTTGCCTCTGTGGTGCCTTATATAAGATGATATAAGTGAGAGAGATTTTCCTGTGTAGCATTTTCCGGGGATCGATTTTCTAAGTCTGATCTAAATAGTTTCCCCTGTGCTTATGATGTAAAACAGGTGAGAAAAAGGTTATGCCAGCCTTCTCTCTGCATTCCTTTGAAAAAATGACATGTGTGAAACAGCCGGGAAAAAAAGTTTTTCCAAGTAAAAATATTTCTTTTTCTGCCAGGAACATTTTTCTAAGTGTGTTAATTTTTTCCACCTGTGAAACATGAATATTTTTACTTACTTTGAAAATGGCGTAGTGCTGCACCTTAGCATCTTGTGCCCAACATGAATATTACAAACACTTTCAATCACGAGCCAAACATTTTTTCACCTGCCAAAACGTTTTTCCCCACCTGTTTCACTCAGATTTGTTAAAGTAAAGGAACAGCAAAGCAGAACCTCTTTTCCCCTGTTAGATCATCAAAACAAGATTTTCCTGTGCTACTTTTTCAGTTTGTTTTGTTTTAAGCAATTACGTTTTTGATTATCCCTGTGCGTCCTGTGAGCAAGTGTGTGTTTTTATATGAGTTTATGTAACCTAATCAACTTAAATCATTTATATCTGTTTAGTTTACGGCTTCCAGAATAACCTGGCTCCCACCTCTCCCACTGTGCTCACCACCAGTGGAGGAAACGTGACTACTAACCTAGGAGGTATGGCAGCATGTTATCTGACAGTGTTCTTTATATAAAATAACACATTTCTTATCAGAGTTTTTATCTGTTGGGTGTTTATTTTTTAAAGGTTATGGCGTTCAGAAGAATTTGTCAAATGGTGGGGGAGTCGCCAGCACTGGAGTCTCTGCAAGTAAGTCCACAATACTTTTATAAATCACATCTAACAATTCTGAATCCTCAATTAATCCTGACTTTCTTTTGTTGCCAGCCACTAGAACCACAGTTGATGATTCCTATAAGAGAGACTATAAGTTCCTGATCTCTGACAAGGAGAACGTGGCGGCCAAGAGAGACGTTGACATGCTGATCATGGCTAAAGACAGCGGGAAGCAGTTCACCACCAGCAGTGTTCAGATGAGTGGAGGTGAGACTGCTACATCCTGCTGGAGAAACACTGGTTTCTTTCACAACTTAATAAGGTTTCTCAACTTTTCTTGGACCAATTTTGGATCCTTAAATTCCTGATGTCCACAGCGAGTTGTGGCGCATACACCCATCATACTTTAAACAATAGCACACCATGGTGCAATCCTGCTTTCTGGTCATTTTGAGGCAAGTAAAGGACATACAGTTTTAATAACATTGTGTAAATCTCTCTCGTTTCTGTTTCTAAATGAAAAAGCCTAATCAACCTTAACTGAATTTCCGCCTCACTGGGAAAGTCTTTGCATTAGTGAGATTTCCATAGCATCACCAACATTCAGTTTCTTATCTTTTCAGGGTCGCTGTCAGGAGATTCGATGAAGAAAGAGAAGCTTATTTCAAGCTACGTTGAGACGGCGCCACTGAAGACAGAGAGTGGCAACTCTTACTGTGAGTGGTAATCAAAAACGTCTCTTAAAAACACAAATAAACTTGAATTATTATTAAAGAAATGAATATGTGATGTTTATTTATCCCTACGTCAGACGGGTCATCTGGGACATCTGGAGTTGTGATGAAAGACAAATCAACCTATGCAGGTATTTTTGATTGCATGTATGATGATATTTATATTAATGATGAATATGTTGGTATTTAAGGACTCTTTCTATTTATTACCGAACACATTGAGAGTGTTTTATTAATAGTGACATATATGTATTAGATATAATGTATAGGTAAGCTGAACCAGTTAAAAGTGTTTCACATAGTATTACAGTTTCACATGTCACAGCGTTCTTCAACAGTGAATTGTTCGAATTTCAGGTGATGTACGGGCACACAAATGAGTAGGAATAAAGTAAATTAACTAAAAATGACGTCTGTGTTCAGAGATCAACCGGGACAGCGGGATCTTCGGAGGCGGAGGAGGATTCTGCTGCTGCTCGGACGCGTGTTGCTCCTGGTGGAAATGGCTGCTGGGTCTTCTCCTCCTCTCCCTGCTCCTGCTGGGACTCTTGTTTGGGCTCATTGCACTGGGTAAGGCTGTTGTTCAACATAATGATATTTTAATCGGGGACAATAAAAATGTCCCCAAAGTTAAAGCATTTAGAATCACAGGATACTCTGTGGAGAAGCTTGGCAGTAAATCGCCTGGGAGTGTGTTTTTAAACCAATAAAAAGTGTGTTTTAGCTTCAGGATACTGAGCATTTCTTCACAGCGCTTTCACTGTGCTGCTTAGACAATGAATGTAATCCCCTCCCTGTAAATTTGACCTTTAGACCATAAAGAGGGTCTGGCTTTCATTGTCAGTGAAGCAGCTCCAGCAAATCGTTACTTGATGACATCAGAGGCTCCAGTTTGTTTTCCTGCAGCAGATGAGGATTTTTCCTGTAGAAAAATGTGCTAAAGAAAGAGAACCTGAAATCTGATCCTATAGAGTACATACAGTACATACTGTCTATAGGGGCAGTATGTATTATTGTCAGAAAGTGCATCACGTTTAACTGCTCTGTTAAAGGTAGATACACATTTTTTTTAAGGTTAGATATTTTCAGAGACATAAATCACATAATCATTTAAATTTGACTTGAAAAGTTATTCACTTTCTTTTATATTTTTTATTTGGTACATTGTGTTTAGGAGTCAGTCAATGTCCCCATTTATTAATTAAGTTTATTTTTAGGAGTTAACTTTTAATAAGTATAATGTTATGATTTAATAATGGTATTATTATTTTTTAAAACATTTTATTTTAATTATTATGCCAATACAATTTTCAATAAATGTCGACCCAAGGGCTTTGTGTGAGAGACGGTGTAACCTAATGAAACCTCACCAAGTTTGAATCCTTTTCTCAGCTGAGGACGTGAGAAAGCTGAAGAGTCGAGTGGGTACGCTGGAATCTGAGTCCTCCGCTCGTACCAGCCGGCTGTCAGGAACTTCAAATAACATCAACACCTTCGGAGCCGCTGGAGCTGGAGCTGCAGGAGCAGGAGCGGTTGGAGCTGCAGCTGGAGCTGCTGGAGGTGGTGTAGGTGCAGGTGGAGGAGGTGTAGGTGCAGGTGGAGGAGGTACCTCCCACACCGACAACACGCTATATATGGGGGGTGGAGCTGGAAGTTCGGGATCCAAAACACAAATCGGTGTTGCAGCTGGTGCTGGCGGCTCTACTGGTGGAGGTGGAAACGGCCTTGACGTCAGCATTGGTGGTGCTGGAGCCGGTGGAGCGACTGGGACAAGTTCTGGTGGTGCCGGTGGTGGTGCCGGTGGCAGTACTGGTGGCGGTACTGGTGGCAGTGCTGGTGGTGGTTTCAGTGGAGGTGCTGGTGGTTCTGGTACCCGTCTCGGTGGTGGAAGTTCTTCTGGAACCTCTTTCAGTGGCTCTTCTAGTTCTGGTACCGTTCTCAGTGGCTCTGCCGGCAGCACTGGCGGTTCTGCTGGTACCGGCCACAGTGAAGGCGTTGCCTTCGGGACCGGAGTGAGCGGAGGACACATGGATGCTGCTGCTCTGCAGATCTTGGTCCAGCGGATGTTAAGAACTGAAATGCATTCCCAGTCATACAGAGGTACTGCACTTATATTGTGACAACTATTAAACACACACACACACACACACACACACACACACACACACACACACACACACACACACACACACACACACACACACACACACACACACACACACACACACACACACACACACACGTTTATTGAACTGTTCTTTTCTGTCTCAGCTTTTCTAGTGTCCTCAGTGCAGGGAGAGAGAGGACTTACTGGACCTAAAGGTGACATTTAAACAAATATATATATGAAATCATTCCATGTTCCCTTGTTTATAAGATTATCAACATTATTTGTGTTTTAGCATGTGCATTTATTTTGTATTATTTTTAAGGGACCCTGGAAATATATTACTTACTGCTACATATCTTTTTCAGATTGCTAATTCTGTAGTTGTTATAATCAAATGTATATTTTACTTCACAGGAGACTCTGGTTTCCCTGGAATTCCAGGTGAGGAATGATGGCTAACTTTCCATTGAGTCTTTACCAGTGTTTTATATTTACTTTACTTTACTGACTATGACCTTTGACCTCAGGTGCTCCGGGCTCCATGGGACATGCAGGCCCTGAGGGTCAGAAAGGACAGAAAGGAGGTCAAGGTACAGAGAGCACTTCAGCTCAAACAACATGATGCAAGTATGTTCTTTAGCTTAATAACAGTGAGACATTTTATCTGTAAATTGTCTGGTCAGGTGATCATGGGCTGGATGGGGCACCTGGCGTCAGGGGTCGCGAGGGCCAGTCGGGCCCCAGAGGCGATGCAGGACCTGCAGGCTTTGGAGCGAAAGGTGAAAGAGGTAGGGCTCAGATTCCCAGCAGACAAATAACTTTAGTTTTTATAATACAGTAATAACAGCCAGTTTATCTTGAATGTGTCACATCAGGATGTCTTGTTCTGTTCATGCAGGTTCTCCCGGGGAACCTGGGTCTGTCGGTCCTAAAGGTGAGATTATTGAATATTACTCAATGTTCCTTAGAAAAAAATATGTTTGTGTTTTGACATCAGAATACTATTGGTTCTCATTCATAACACTCCGTTCGATGTCTCACTATGGGATGCGCCTCAACGCGTATGCAAACAGAAGCATCAATCTCATTACGCCAATCCTGATTGGCTGGTGATCTTGACGTCAACGTCAGGGAATCCACCCACCCTTTAAGTAGCTTGCGCTACGTCGCAGCGTCATTCAAACACCTCTTCTCGCTTCAGAGCACATCTCGAATATCAGTCGCCGGGCTAGCTTAACGGTCCACAGACTGAACCCAAGCTAACATTCGGTCGACGGGCGCTTGCCGGTTGCTTTTTTTTTCTGCCCCGCCGTTTTTTCTTTCGAAATAACGGTAAGGTTTGATTTTTTTCTTCAAACAGTAACATACCTGTTTATCCCTCCGCACCGACACCACGGCGAGCGGGGACTGACTCTTCTCTCCCTCACACCAGAGGAGACGGAGATAAGAAAGATATTAACACACCAGTTCATATTTTTGAAAGAAAAATCTACCCCGTCGTTTTTTCCTTTCGGAATAACGATAAGGTTGGATTTTTTTCGGTAACATACCTGTTACTAGCTTGTCCCTCCGCGCCGACACCCCGGCCAACGAGGATGGACCCTTCTCTCCCTCACACCAGAGGAGTCGGAGGCTCGGAGGCTCGGCTCGGAGGCTCGGCTCGGAGGCTCGGCTCTGCGGCTGCGGGTTTAGGATCTCGGGCACGGACTCACACCAGGTCTGCTCGTCCTGCCTTGGGCTGGAACACGCCCAGGAAGCTATCGATACCCCCGGTTTGTGCAGGCATTGTGCCCGCTTCACCATCAAGAGCCTCCGCCGACGGCTAGCGCGCCAAGCTAGCCTGTCGGGACGGGACCCCTTCATGTCCGTTGATTCGCCGGCCAGCAATCGGGACATGGTGGCGACCGCCGCGGAGATTGAGCCCCGTGCTGTGTCAGACTGGGGCTCAACAACGGCGGTAGCCGCAGAATCGGAGCCCCGTGCCGTGTCAGGCTGGGGCCCGGTGGCGGCAAGAGCCGCGAGAGCGGAGCCGCGCACTGTGTCAAGCTGGGGCTCCCAACTGGACCTCACCGTGGTTCCACCCGCGGAGGATGTCCTACAGCTAGATTATATGGAGGAGGATGAAGAGGATGCCTCTGAGTTCCTCTTATCCGACTCGGATGAACACGAAGATGACATCTTCGTTTCATCTGCCCAGGCTGCCAAGGCGGAGGCGATGTCCGCTCCCCCGAGCGAAAGCACACCAGCTTCGCCCTGCCTCAGTATGGACTTGCAGGCCGTGTGCCAACACGCTGCGTCCAGGCTGGACATCCCCTGGCCTGAAGTGGCCAAGGAGACCTCCAGATCTCGCAATGAGGGGAAGAACTTGCCCCAAGCAGCGAGGACGAAGAGGCAGCTTCTCCCAGTCTTTCCAGAGATGCTGGTGGAGAGACCGCCCTTTCAGCAACAAGGCCCCAATCCAGGGTGCCTCCTCTTTAGACTGTGTCGGCATGGAGAAGCTCGGCCTGCTCCGCATGGCGCCCATGGAACCGCTGGTGGCAGCCCACCTCCAACCGCGGCTGGCTTCGGCACCGAGCAGGAACCCCACGCTACCGGCAAAGGCAGACCGCTTCCAGTCAGCAATGACCGAACGAGCCTATAAAGCCGCAGCTTTGTCCGCCAGGGCGCTCAACGTCTCCTTGCTGCTGACCGCCTACCAGGCGGAGCTCTGCGAGGACATGACGATCAAACCTGAGCCTGCCGTGTGGGACGAAATCGCAGCGATCACGGACATTTGCCTCCGTGTGCAGCGCTGTGCAGTCCAAGCCACGGGCAAAGCACTGGGGATAATGGTGGTACAGGAGAGAGCCAGGTGGCTCATTCTGACCAACCTTCCAGACCGGGAAAAAGAGGACGTCTTGGACATGCGTATTGTTCCCGAGGGCATATTTGGCTCCGCTCTAGCTTCGATGCAGCAGCGGTGTGAATCCAAAAAGAAGGAGGATGAGGCTCTCCAGCTTTGTCTTCCCCGAAGGGTCCAGCCGCCGCCTTCAACGGCCCCGCGGCAGTCCTTCGCTCAGGCTGCCTCACGTCCTGCCCGTTTCAAGATCCCGAAACAGCAGAGGCCACAGCCTGCCCCGGGTCTCCAGCCCAGACACGAGGCGAAGATGAGCTGGCCAAGAAAGTGTCCGGTTCCGGCAGCAGCCGCTCAGGCACAGCCGGCCCAGACTTTCAGCCACCAGACGAAGAAGAAGAAGAAGAAGAAGGCGGCCTGACAGCCTCCTCTCCTCTCCTCGATAAAGAAGCTGGAAGTTCCCTGTTCTCCAGCTCAAGAACACATTCCAGTGTTAGATGCTCATGTGTTTCCGGGATGCAACCATGCCCCCATCCTCCCGCCGCCTCGAGTGATGTCAGAACATCATCCTCAAGTTCGTGCCATGAGGGAAATGGACTTAACATCAACGACAGCAAGCTCCGCTGCTCGTTTAAGTCACACAAACACATGTCATCACTATTGTCTTTTAATAAATCATTTTCCACTATCGTTTCCAGGCTTAAAGCCAAGGGCGCAGTCAATACAAATGAGAAGAAAGACAATAAAAACAATTAACAGTCTGACGTCTACCCCCCTTCTAAGAGTGGCTGCTCCCTCTCTCAGAAGGCGGACGATGGACGGGGCTGTGAAGGCATCACCACCACGCGCATGCACAGTGTCGACCGGGGTTGTCAACCTGGGGTACCACCATGTTCAGACACTAGATGGCCCCATAACACAACAAATAGAGACACTGAGGGCAGACGACAGAGCTGTGACATCTCCGCTCGCTTTGAGAAGCGAAAAGTGGAGGATGCTCACAGATTCTGCTTGGGTTTTCAAGACAATAACGTGGGGTTACAGACTCCAATTCGCTGTCACCCCCCCTCACTTCTCGGGCATTCTGTATTCGCAAGCCCGGGGAGAGTCGGCCCATATTCTAGAGCAAGAGATCCTCTCGCTACTAGACAAGAAGGCTATATCGATAATACCCTCCGAACAGAGTCAGAGCGGCTTTTATTCCAAGTATTTCCTCGTTCCCAAACGGGGAGGGGACGGGATTCGGCCAATACTAGATTTGAGGGCTCTGAACAAATATCTCAAAAGATACAAATTCAGAATGCTCACTCACACAAACTGATCTTATGGAGCTGCGGACGTCTCCTCTCTCTGAGAGCGACGCACGTACCAGGAGTGATGAACCTCGGGGCAGATCTGCTGTCCAGAGGTGCACCACTATATGCAGCCTGGACTCTACATCTAATGATTGTGAGTCAGCTGTGGGTGCGTTACGGCCGGGCCGCGGTGGATCTGTACGCATCAAAAGAAAACACTCAATGTCAGCTGTTCTTTTCAATGCGCGATTTAAACGCACCGTTAGGCGTGGTCACGCTCGCGCACCTTTGGCCTCCGGTCCTTCTGTACGCGTTCCCACCCCTGGCTCTGATACCCCCAACTCTGGCCAGAGTGAGAGAACAACGCCACACACTGATCCTAATAGCTCCACACTGGCCTGCAATGTACTGGCTGGCGGAGATATATCAGCTGCTGTGCGGGCAGCCATGGCAGCTCCCGCTACGCAGGGACATACTGTCTCAGGCGGGGGGGACGATCTTTCACCCACACCCAGAGCGCTTGGCACTATGGGCCTGACCCGTGAGTGGTACAATCTGAATACAGTGGGTCTCCCTCAGAAGGTGATAAACACTATTCAGAGTGCGAGAGCTTCCTCCACCAGGTCTCTCTATGACTGTAAGTGGAGGGTGTTTGAGAAGTGGTGCCTTCAAAAAGGGCACATCTCTTTTCAATGTCCTGTCGGGGTGATTCTATCATTTCTACAGGACCTGATTGATAAACACAGAGCTTTCTCTACTATCAAGGTGTACCTGGCTGCTATTGCTGCATGCCATGTGGGCTTTGAGGGAAAGACGGCTAGCCAACATCCTTTGGTCTGCCGTTTTATGAAAGGGGCTCGCAGGCTCCTCCCTGTTTCCAGGTCACTGGTGCCCTTATGGGACTTGGCAGTGGTTTTAGATAGGCTCACTCGACCTCCATTTGAACCCCTGGAAGAAGCTGACATGAAGCACCTGTCACTGAAGACAGTGTTGTTACTGGCTCTGGCATCTGCCAAGCGAGTCAGTGACATTCATGCGCTCTCTGTACATCCTTCATGCACTCAGTTTGCCCTGGGGCAAACAAGAGTGTTGCTGAAGCCCAACCCTGCCTTTGTACCTAAGGTGGTTGGCTCATGTACCCCCATTGACATTGAGGCATTTCCTCCGCGACTGTGTCCCAGCACGTGCACTGCATCAACCAAACGGCTCGCTGCACCCTCGCTGCGAAGGGGACCCAAGTTCCCATCAGCAAAAACACGTGGGTTTGCTATCCTGGCTCCAAAATGGTGGAATGAGCTCCCCATTGACATCAGGACAGCAGATAGCCTGCGCACCTTCCGGCGCAGACTGAAAACTCATCTCTTTCGACTCCACTTCGAGCGATAGAACTATTAACAAAGCACTTATATACTAATAAAGGGCTGGCTTACCTAAAGCCAGTTGAGTAGCACTTGAAATGTTTTGCGCTATGAAGCCTGATGTACTTATATGTACTTATATAATAATGACATATGATTCTGTTTTCTTCAAGTTTGTATTTTGTTGGTCGAACGTACTTATTGTAAGTCGCTTTGGATAAAAGCGTCAGCTAAATGCAATGTAATGTAATGCAATGTAATGTAATGTAATGTTCCTCTGAGGAACAGCGGCCGAATTTGCTGTGCCCAGTCCGTGCTTTACGCACCTATATGGACAGGTCAAAAGAGTTTCGATGCAATGACCAACTCTTTGTATCCTGGGCTAACCCTCATAAGGGCAAGCCTGTTACCAGGCAACGGCTCTCCCACTGGATTGTGGAAGCGATTGCTCTGGCTTATACGAGTTAGGGTTTGCAGGCACCAACGGGCCTGCGTGCTCATTCTACTCGTGGACTGGCTACATCCTGGGCTTTGTTCAAGGGTGTTTCCATCCAAGACATCTGTGCAGCAGCGAGCTGGTCCTGGCCGCTCACTTTTGTCCGCTTTTACAGGCTAGATGTCTCTGCTCCAAGTGTGGCCCGTGCAGTGCTGGTCCCCGTGTTGAGACAGGGTTCTACCTGTTAAGTTCTGGTTGTTTTGGTGATTTTTGAGATAAGCATGTCTAGCAATACGGGAGTTTCAATATCCCATAGTGAGACATCGAACGGAGTGTTATGAATGAGAACTATAGGTTACTTACGTAACCCCAGCCCTCAGAGTAACACGAAGTGAGATGTCTCACCAGACGGCCCTTCTTGCTAAGGCGAAGTGAGAAGAGGTGCTTATTTTGAATGACGCTGCGACGTAGCGCAAGCTACTTAAAGGGTGGGTGAATTCCCTGACGAAGCCGTCAAGATCACCAGCCAATCAGGATTGGCGTAATGAGATTGATGCTTCTGTTTGCATACGTGTTGAGGCGCATCCCATAGTGAGACATCTCACTTCATGTTACTCCTATAACCTATAGTTTTATGTGCTGACACAAGGTACATCTGTAACAGTATGAACTGTGACAACCACCAGGTGGCAGCATAGAGTCAGTCTGTGAATAAAGACTACAGTATCATTCACTGAAAGCAACAAGATATTCCTTCAGGTTGATATATAATATATATACAGTTGTTAAGATTACAAAAATCCCAGCCATTTTTTGTGAACGATGAATTCAAACTTATATTAAGTTTCTGCTATTTATACTGCTTGGAAAACAACAAATCACAAAAATGTTAAGGCATAACAAATATTAAAATACACTACACTCACACACTTAAATGACAACAACACATTGCTTCAATAGCACACATTTGCAGCAAAAAACATTATGTGTCCCCCTCGTGGCTTTAACTCTCAACGTTTTCCTAAACTAGATTTTATTCTGTCGATCAATTTTTTCAGTTTTTAATAGGAAAAGTAACTAACTCAGACACACTCAAATCTTATCATTCCCAGATTTACACTAATGTCTGTGTCAATCCTTAATTCAATTATAATTTTTACTCCTTAATTATTACATTTTCCAAATGCTATTATAATGTTGTTGTTTACCAGTGTTTTTACTTTCTAATCATTTTAAATCTATTTCCAAGGCTCAAGTGGAATTCCTGGTCTTCTTGGAGCACCAGGTCAGTTTTCCCTTTTATTCATTGATTACAACCGCTCCAGAAATACCAGCTGAGCTGTATATTATCTCAAATGTGTGATAATATTGTTAACAGTGCCTTGTCTTAATTCCCGGCGTTTAAATTTGATTTATTTTTTATATAGGTCAACCAGGTTCTCAGGGTTTCCGTGGCGAGACAGGACCACATGGGCCTAAAGGTCGGTCACACTGAAATACTTAGTTCATTTATTACATGTATTATCATGTTACTCACAGTCACACTTCTCCCTCTGCAGGAGACAGAGGGCTTGCTGGATTCCAAGGACTTAAAGGTTTGTTGAAACCACATCAGGCTTTTATAGGACTATTGAGGTCAGATAATTTTTCTAACCGCAGTTTAATTAATGTGAATTTTAGGTGACACTGGTGATACAGGCGCCAGAGGTGTGAAAGGTCAGTACAGCATACCATATTGGAAGTTCTTATTATTGTTATTTAGGCTGTGCTGTTTCCTAATCCAGTCGTCCCGTTCCTCAGGTGATGGTGGTATACCGGGTCTGCAGGGGCTGGCTGGAGAGAAAGGATCAATGGGTGAGTTACAGACCTCCGGCCTCAGATAATTATTAAAAATATGTAATGTAGGTAATTAGCGGTTTTATAGGGGGCTATGTTTGTGTGTTTCTTGGCTGGAAGAAGTTACTTCCTAAAGTCTCTGCAGGTTGCAGGCCACCGTGTTCACTTGTTCTGAATGACTTGCCTGAGTAAATAAACGTTAAATAAAAATGTTTACTTGCGAAACCCCTCAAATTGTTATCATTTATTTTAGTGTGACTTGCAATGAATTATGATAATCATGAGTCTGATCATAACAAAATCAAATATCATACTAACAATGTATTGTATCTATTGAGATTTAACATTTGTTCAATTATATAGCATATTATTTATCTTTATCATTTTATAGAGCATGATATTAATAATGTAATGCAAAAACCTTACAAAGGTGAGGCGGTAACAAGAGTATTTAAAACATCCTCCACCAGGGGGCAGCAGAGAGGAGTTTTCTGAAAAAGTTCAGATCAATTCAAACTTTTTTTTCAACCAGAGTAAAATTGATGTGCAGCAGATGCAATACAGAGTGAGAAGAGTGCAAATATATAGAATCTAATCTTAAAAGCACATTGTAAATATATATAAAAGAAAGCTTATTTTAGTGTTCATTAAATACATGACATACACCTTTGATACTGGCTTTAAATCAACAGTATGTTTTCAGAGCAACTTATGAATTTACATTCCATTAAACAATTGTTTTGCTTTTTTTTTTGTCACCAGGGTTGGCTGGAGCTGATGGATCAAGAGGTACAAAGAAAGTCAATAAATACACATGACATATACAACTGTTCAAAGTATTGTTACATAATATTGGAGAGGACACAACTAAACCATGTTGAGCTGAAACAAGACTTTTCTTTCACTTCTTGAACATTTTGTATTACACACAAACATTGTTTTCAGTACCTTCAAAAAATCCTCAAATCATCTCTAATTATATGTTTTACTTTGGCCCTCAGGTGGCCAAGGGCATGCAGGTATTCCTGGACTCAGGGGTCCTGCTGGGCCTCCTGGAGATGCTGCACATGCAGGTAAACCCACCCTGATGCCTTAATAATGGAACTGGATCTTCAACTTTACTAACTTTTATAATAAGTGGATAATATAATATATTGATCATATCTCCCCCTCTGTAGGACAACCTGGACTTCAAGGACCACCAGGTATGATGAATAATTATGTGGTATTTTATCATAAATTATATTTTCTTTTAATGCTCTCAACATAAAAACTGTATTTGCGTCATGCTTTTAGGGATACCAGGGAACCCAGGGAGTCCCGGCGCTAAAGGTACATCTACAGTTTGCTTTAGGATGATCTGCTGCAGAAAGTGCACGTTCTGTGAAATACCACATGCTTTCTGCTATTAATCTGTACCATGTGTCTCTCTGTTTCAGGGGAAACAGGTGACGCTGGAAGAATCATCAACGCAGGTAACATAGCATGCTAACTCTTATATTTCAACATATTATTATTGTCAGGGTTACAGTTTGATGATATCTACTGTAGGGTAGAGGTGGTCTAATGGATAAGTGAGGTGGGCTGAAGATCGGAAGGTTGTGAGTTCAAATCCCGCCTGGAACACCACCACTAGTGTGCCCTTGAGTAAAGTGCCCATAGTTACTCCAGGGAGAATGTCCCTGTAATTAAACCGTACACCCCAGCACGTGCACTCCGCTCTGCATCAACCAAACGCACCATCGCTGCGAAGGGGACCCAAGTTCCCATCAGCAAAAACACGTGGGTTTGCTATCCTGGCTCCAAAATGGTGGAATGAGCTCCCCATTGACATCAGGACAGCCGATAGCTTGCACACCTTCCGGCGCAGACTGAAAACTCATCTCTTTCGACTCCACCTCGAGCGATAGAACTATTAATAAAGGACTGGCTTATCTAAAGCCAGTTGAGTAGCACTTGAAATGTCTTTGCTCTATGAAGCCTACTTATATGATTCTGTTTTCTTCAAGTTTGTATTTTGTTGGTCGAACGCACTTATTGTAAGTCGCTTTGGATAAAAGCGCCAGCTAAATGAAATGTAATATCTGATGTATGTTTTATTTGTTTTCCAGCTGGATCCTCTTCTTTCGGCATCCCAGGTCCTCCCGGCCCTGCTGGACGTCCAGGATTATCAGGTCTGACTCTTTACAGCATCTAATCCCTGAAAAATCAAACAATGTCAGTAGTAACAATATTATACTGATATTTTGTGTTTTCCTCCTCAGGTCCAATTGGCCCTGCTGGTCTGCCTGGCCAACCTGGTAGGTATTTTTGCAGCTAAAGGAAGAGTTTTTTTTTAATTGGATATGTAGTCTGAAATGTAGAGTCTAATAGATTCTGTGTTTTTTTTTTTTTCATAGGTACTAAAGGTGACAGAGGATTTAGGGGCGAGCAGGGAGAACAAGGAATAACAGCGAGAACATCTGAAACCTTGACCTCAAGTGAGTACTTTTTAAAAATGGTTTTCTATAAGATGAATAATGTTTACAGGCATAGTGTTGCATTATCTGCTGATGCACACATCAATTAAAAAATATGTAATCTTCTGTCTCATAACTAACACAATAACCATCTTTCAAATGGACAATTTGAATCATGAGAAATAAAATCCTTTATATTTTCTTAATTGCAATCATTTGATTTGTAAAGTCACATTTATGCATTTGTTCTCTGACTTTAACCGTTATATAAATGCAGTGGGTTAGAGGTATAGTATAGCATGATAACAACACAATCTAATAAAGTAAAAGCACTTCAAAAAAGTACAGTAAATACACCTCTGTAATTCTACCACTTGTAGTTGCCAATGGTTGTTTTTTTATTTTCTTCCTGTATTTACATCTTGTTGCCACTGATTGGCGTTGTTCTGCAAAAGTTAGATAGTCATTTTTATACAGACTGGAATACCACTAATTTCTTAAAACTGTGTTTCTGTGTCTGTTTCAGGGCATGTTAGCGATAGTGGAGGATCAGCAATATCTGGCCCCCCCGGCCCACCTGGTCCACCTGGACGTGCAGGTAAATAAAACATGACATGCTCTTTTGCAGCATTATCTTAGACATCATCCTCAATCATTTCATAGGATCTGTTCAACGGCATCTGAGAAAGACCGCAGACTTCTTGTGATAATCTTCAAATTGTGTCAATGACTGTTTGAAAAATATCTTCATCAGGAGATTCAAGACCAGGACCGCCCGGGCCTCCAGGTCCAACAGGCAAGTATTTCAACTCAATAAATCCACTGTACAAATATGTATTCAGTATGTTTGGTATTATGTGAAGCTCATCCATTCTTTATATCAACTTAACTTATAACATCATTATTAACTTCATATTTTAGGTTATGGAAGACCAGGGCCTAAAGGAGACAGAGGGGAACCCGGCTTTTCATCCAGCTCAGGTAAGATCCAAAATCTAACCTTGTGCTCTGTCTTGATGTTGGTTTGAGACATATTGAGTAGCAACAGAAAACATTTCTAAACTTTTTTTTTTACAGGAACGTTTAATACTGGACCGCCAGGACCACCTGGGGCTGTCGGGCCTAGAGGATCATCAGGTGAGCAGATTGTGTGAAGACATCTTGTTTCATGTAAAGAACTCTGCCATTCTTTTTTTGATGTAATAACACATTATTATAAAATCTCTTTCATTATTTTAGGTTCTCCTGGACCAAGAGGATACCAAGGTAATTGTTGTTCTCATTCATAACACTCCGTTCGATGTCTCACTATGGGATGCGCCTCATCGCGGAGCAAACAGAAGCATCAATCTCATTACGCCAATCCTGATTGGCTGGTGATCTTGACGTCAGCGTCAGGGAATTCACCCCCTATAAGTAGCTTGCGCCACGACGCATGCGTCATTCAAACACCTCTTCTCGCTTCAGAGCACATCTCTACAGTAGCCGGACAAGCTCAACGGTCCACAGACTGAACCCAAATACCCATTTCGGTCGACGGGCGCTCGCCGGCTACTCCTTCTGCTTCGCAGGAAGACGGTAGTACTAACGCAGTTAGTATTAAAAATCGACCTCGCCCTTCTCTCCCCGAGAAAGTAAGGAAGGTCTGATTTTTTTTAAGCTAGCAGCACACCTGTTGCTAGCTCGCTCCCTCTCTATCGACACCACGGTAGCGAGGAAGTTTTTTATTTTCTCTTCCCCACGGAGGAAGAAAGGATTTAAAGAGCATGCTGTCACACCAGTCAGTATTCTCCGGGAATAAAATACCCACACCGTCCTCTTTCCCCGGATTAAGGACAAGGTGGTTTTATCTTTTCTCCCATCCTACCTGTCGAGAGCGGGCCCTCTCCACGTCACGAGGCGAACAAGATGGACGCCCCTCTCCCTCACACCAGAGGAGTCAGGGACTCGGTGGCTCGACTCGTGGCTCGACTCGGTGGCTCGACTCTGCGGCTGCGGGTTGAAGATCTCGGGCACAGACACACACCAGGTCTGTTCGTCCTGCCTCGGGCTGGAACACGCCCGAGGCGTGCGGACATTGTGTCCGCTTCACCGTAAAGAGCCTCCGCCGACGGTTAGCACGACAAGCTAGCCTGTCGGAACAGGACCCCCCCATGTCCACGGACCCGCCGGCCGGCAGTCAAGACACGGGGGCGTCCGCCACAGAGAGTGAACCCCTCTCCGTGTCGGTCTGGGGCTCATTATCTGCGATGGCTACAGAACCGGAATCCCGCGCCCTGGCAGGCCAGGACCCGGTGACGGCAAGACACGGGTCATGGTGGTGCAGGAAAGAGCGAGATGGCTCAACCTCACCAACCTCCCAGACCGGGAAAAGGAGGATGTGCTGGATATGCCCATCGTTCCCGAGGGAATTTTCGGCTCCGCTCTCGCCTCCATGCAAAGGAGGTGTGAGACGAAGAAGAAGGAGGACGAGGCACTCCACCTCTGCCTCCCTCGAAGGGTCCAGCCGCTGCCTTCGCAGCAGCAGTCCTTCGCAGCAGCAGTCCTTCGCCCAAGCTGCCTCGAACTCTGCTCGGTTTAAAGCACCGCAGACGCAGAGGTCGCAGCCCGTCCCGAGTCCCCAGCCCAGGCTGGAGACAAGGGCAAGCTGGCCTAGAAAATCTCCTGTTCCGGCTGCAGCTCAGGCTCAGCCAACCCAGAATTTCGGCCAGCAGTCGAGGAAGAAGAAGCGAGCGGCGTGACAGCCCCTCCTTCTCCCCTCTGTGACAGAGCTGGAAGTTCATTCCCCAGCTCTGAATGTGTTCCCGCCGCCTCGAGAGATGCCTCAACACCATCCTCAAGTCCGCACAAACACATGTCACACATTGGTTGATTCTTTTGTTATAAAACATTTGCCGCTGACGCATCTAGGCTTCAGGCCGAGGGCGCAGCTCAAAAAAAAAAAAATATGAAAAGAAAATCAATAAAACCAATAAACAGCCCGTCAATTGTTCCCCTTCTGAGAGCAGCTACGGCCTCTCTCAAAAGGTGGATTACTGGCGGGTCTGTGAAGGCACCACCGCCACGCGCATGTGCAGTGCCGGCTGGGGCTTTAAACGCACCACCGTCACGCGCATGCGCAGTGTCGGTGGGTATTGTCAAAAGGGGGCACCACTGTAGGCCCCATAACACAACAAATAGAGACTCAGAGAGGAGGAGATGTCGCTCTAAGGAGATGTCGCTCTAAGGAGATGTCGCTCTAAGGAGCACGCCGTGGAAGATGCTCACATCATCTGCTTGGGTTTTCAAGACAGTAACACGGGGCTACAGACTCCAATTTGCTGTCACCCCTCCTCGCTTCTCGGGCATTCTGCACTTGCAGGCCCGAGGAGAGTCAGCCCTCATTCTGGAGAGAGAGATTCTCTCACTCCTAGAAAAGAGGGCTATATCTATTGTACCCGCCGAGGAGAGTCAGGGCGGCTTCTACTCCAAGTACTTCCTCGTTCCCAAACGGGGAGGGAACGGAATTCGGCCAATACTTGATTTGAGGGCTCTGAACAAATATCTAAAAAGATATAAGTTCAGAATGCTCACTCACACATCTCTGCTGCGGCTCGTGCGACAAAACGACTGGTTTACATCAGTCGACCTGAGCTGGTCCGCCTTTTAACAGTCTGGACGTTCTACTCCCAGTTTGACTCAAGCAGTGCTGGGCACCTGGTTGAGTCGGAGCCCTACCTGTTAAAGTTCTGGTCGGTTTGGTGTTTTTCGAGATAAGCTCGTCTGGCAATACGGGAGCTACAATTTCCCATAGTGAGACATCGAACGGAGTGTTATGAATGAGAACTATAGGTTACTTACGTAACCCCAGTTCTAAGAGTAACATGAAGTGAGATGTCTCACCAGACGGCCCTCCTTGCTATGGTGAAGCGAGAAGAGGTGCTTATTTTGAATGACGCATGCGTCGTGGCGCAAGCTACTTATAGGGGGTGGATTCCCTGACGCTGACGTCAAGATCACCAGCCAATCAGGATTGGCGTAATGAGATTGATGCTTCTGTTTGCTCCGCGATGAGGCGCATCCCATAGTGAGACATCTCACTTCATGTTACTCTGAGTACTGGGGTTACATAAGTAACCTATAGTTCTTTTATTTGTGTGTATCTTTAGAAAATATGTATTTTTTTTACCAATTGATTTTTTACATAACAATACAACTGATCGTGTGCCTTCCTACTCCTTTCATAAATAACTGTGGCATCATCATGTGTGCCGTAGGTGAAGCAGGGCAGCCAGGTGTGTCGGGAACCCCAGGGAGATCAGGGAGCTCTGAGAGAGGTACGCACGCACGCACGCACGCACACGCACATGCACACACACACACACACACACACACACACACACATTTTTTTTTCTTTTCTTGATGTACACTAAATATTTATTTATTTCTTCCTAACAGTATCCTCTTATGGTGGAGGACTCGGGACCCCTGGACCTCCAGGTCCGCCAGGACTTCCTGGAATACAGGGAATCAAAGGTACTACTAACACATTTCAATCTGCGGGAGCAGACAATGTTTTAATGTCTGTATTTCAGAGTACTTATTGTGAGGCCTGACGATAATGCTGCTGTCTGTCATTTCTAAGGGAACACTGGAGCTCCAGGTAGTCATGGCTCTTCGAGAGGTAGAGAACAGTTTACTATAATACACACATTCATACATTTGTATCTTGTTAACAGGTGTTTTACATTCATTTTCTGTATATTTAGCACCAAATCATTGATCTTTTTAGTAAGGTCCTGTATAATAAGTAAGATACTAAGTGCAATTAGCCGGACAGCACTCCTTACATTTTCTCCAATGTCTTTACCATCTCACTTTTCTTCAGGCTCCATCTCAGTCACCTCAGGCCCCCCCGGCCCTGCAGGTCCTCCTGGCCCTCCAGGTCAGACGGGCTCCTTCTCTTCTTCTACTGAGATGCGGCAGTACATCTCTGAATATCTGAGTAAGGGCTCTTTCAAGCAAAGTCACACTCCCACATACACACGGATCCCACACGGGACACAACTGAGTATGAACATGTTTTATTTGCTCCTTGCAGGTAGAAGCACACAGTCGGCTGTCCGCGGGCTCCCGGGCCCCCCTGGGCCTCCAGGAACCCCTGGATCCTTCTCAGGCTCGATCGAGGACATATCCACTCGTATGATCGCATACATGCAACGTAAGTCTGCCCTTGCCCAGATTATATATCACTAAATGATAGTGTGAGGTAATGTGTACGTACTGTATGGGACACAATTAAAGCGGAATGGGAGTTACCTTTAGCTGTTTACTTTCAGGTTCGGGCTCAGGGCTCAGCATCGGGGTTCAGGGTCCTCCGGGACCACCCGGCCCCCCTGGACACGGCTCTGGTTCCCTGACGGTCAGTGGGCTCATCTCCATGCTTCAGAGTGAGTACGATACACATTATGGCTGAGCCCAATGGTGTCAGATACACAGTGGTGGTGGGAAGAAGTACTCTCATATGAGATATAATGGAGTATAAAGTAGCGTCAAATAGAAATACGCGAGTAAAGTACTGCAAAGTTGTACAGTATTTTTGCACAGCCCTTAAATAAATGCATTTCACCACTTCAGACATGCAACTCATCAACGCTACACTCCACTGTATGTGAACTCATCAACATAATAATAAAGCTTTATTTGTATAGCAGTTTTCATACATCACGTGCAGCTCAAAGTGCACACATCACAAGTTAAAAATAAACACCAAGAAATTCCCCTCAGATCAGTTGTTAAAACCTTTACAGATACATTTAGCAAAATATAACATTTTAACAGGTTAAGAGACACAAGGAGGTAAAAGGTATGATAATACAAAAATAAATACAATCAAATAAATAATGATTTCTCTCCGAAAGATAAGACAAAAGAAATGTGAATAGATAAAACAATATAAAACCCTATAAAAATAAAGTGAACATATAGGCACAACAGAAATAATAAATTAAAAAAATAATAGTGATAAAAACATAATTCTAATAAATGTTTAACGATTAAAATACATTTTTTAAAACAACGTAAAAATAAATGTTGCTATTGAAACTGTTAAATAAATAATATAACATGATCTCATTGAACCTGAAAAAAACGTTTGAGATTTTCAGAGGAAGCTCTGGGCCTAAACTGTGTCTCTCTGCTGTGATCTGTGTAGGAGAGGATGTGAGGAGATACCTGTCCGGACCACCAGGCCCACAAGGCCCCCCGGGTCAACCAGGGACATCAGGAGGAGCAGGAGGATTTTCAGGCAGTTTCTCTGTGGAGGAGATAGCCACATACGTCTTCAAGATCATGAATGGTAAGCACAGGTTGCACTCGAGAAATCAATAGTGATGCCTGGACTTCACAATCCATTGCATTTTTTTTATGGTACTTTTTCAGACAGAGGGATTGCGAGAGGTCTGCCCGGGCCGCCCGGTCCTGCTGGGCCGTCTGTTGCTGTGGGCTCGAGCTTCTCTCAGGCTTCGATTGACTATTCTGCTCTTGTGAGGAGTAAGTTGTGTTTCCCTCATGACAGAAAGCCTCTTGTTGTTGAACAGTGAAAAGTTATCAGAATCAGAAACAGGTTTATTACCAGGTAGGTTGACATTTGGTATTGTGGTGCATACATAAAAGTAAAACAAACAATTAAAACAGAGATAGAAAACTAATTTTAGAAAACTATAATAACATTAAAAAATATAAAATAATACAGTAAAATATAGCAGTATTTACTTTGAAATAGAATCGGAATAAAATATGTGCAGTAATAAAAAAACAAGATGTTGTGTACATTGTGTGCATTAAAGGGGACCTATCATGCAAAATGCAAATTTTTTGATGTCTTTTATACATAAATATGTGTCCCCGGTGTGTCAGGGAACTCACAAAGTGTCAGAAAACAAAACCCTCTCTCTTTTTCTCCGTACCCAAATCTCTAAAAACGGGGGCACAACGGAGCTGATCCAGATTTGCGTCCGATATTATGTAATATCGGAAATGTGGACCCACGGCACTATCAGAAACGGGGCTTTTAGAAACAATGCCCGACTGTTTTGGACGTAATATGGTCTTTGTTTACATTAGCAAGCATCGCTAACACTCAGAGCTAAGCTGCACTGGAGAGAGTATGTGTAAAAAAGCAGGAAATACAAAAAGTAACTCACCTTGTGGTAAACCCCCAGGAGAAAAAACATTTGAGCTCCAAACTGTTTCAGAAATAATCCTTGATGTGGTTTGGAACATGATCAGTTTGTGTCCAGGGTGGGAGGGGTCATCACCCTTATTCTCATCTTTCTTGTATCTTCTTAGATTCAGACTTCCGCTCTTGGGTTGCCTCTGCCGTACAACAAGGTATTTCAGGTCCCCCGGGCATCCCAGGACAGCCTGGCCCTCCTGGCGCTCAGGGGCCGCCGGGGGTCTCCACCGCCACCGTGTACGGGGCCGGGACTGGGGGGAGTGGCTACAGCCTGGAGGACATTCAGCGTTACCTGCAGGGTGAGTCTGACAGAGAGCTAGAAACATAAAGTATACTGAGGAAGGCAACAGGTTATGGCTTAAATTCACATCGCAAAGTAGTTAACAGTAATGTTACATTTTACAACAAAGAAGGTGGAATATTGTCCATTCTACCGTTACCTTTCTGTGCAGCTACAGAAAAACAATAACGTTGATTTGAATCTTCCCCAGGTTCTGGCTTCAGAGGTCTCCCCGGCCCTCCTGGTCCACAGGGACCAGCGGGACCATCAGGCGGCCACTCCGGATCGGTTTCCTACAGTGGAAACTTCCCTCGGGAGAGCATCCGCGCTGAAGTCCAGGAGTATCTGACCAGTAAGCTCCTAACGACCAACAAGATCAAAGACATGTGAGCACAGATCCGTTTGTGTATAACAGGCTAACTTTATCTTTCAGGTGACAATGTTCGTCGTGCCATCATCGGACCTCCGGGGCCTCAGGGGCCGATGGGACCGAGGGGAGAGCGAGGAGAGTCAGGCTACGTCCTGAGCCGCACGCAGGGCCAGGGCCAGAGTCAGGGTCAGGGCCAGGGCCAGGGCCAGGGTCAGGGCCAGGGTCAGGGCCAGGGCCAGGGCCAGGGCCAGGGCCAGGGCCAGGGCCAGGGCCAGGGCCAGAGCTATAGCCAGAGCCTGAACTACGCTCAGGGTGACTCTCGAATCGGCTCTGAGTACAGAAACATCGATCTCAGCAACCTGGACTACTCCAGCGTCGCCATCCAGGTTTCAGACCTCATCAAGAGTGAGTCCATCACAGCTTCAGCATACAGATGTATTTTATATAGGGCAGCAGTCTGACACTATACCCACCAACCTAAATGCATTAAAATGAAATAACCATTTTATTCTTTCATTTTCAGTGCAACAAAATGGACAAATGAACTTATCATAATATAAATAATAGAGAGGAACATCTGATTAATTCTCAATCTGCATTATTAGATTACTACTGCCAACTTGCTCTAACTACAGTTCCCATAATGCTTTGGGGATGTTGTGTGAACATCCCTTGGTCCATAGCAAACAGGAAGTTCTAAGAGCTAATTCGGCATACTTCTAGTAGTGCCAGGTTTAAAAATGTAAACAAATACCGGCTAGAAAACAGGGCTCAAGTTGTAACCCCCAGCTCTCAATTTCGTCTAACGGGGTTGCCACAGTTTCAGACCAATGAGTACTTCTTCTTCTTCTACTTCTTCTTCTTAAGTAAAGCATCTGAATGCATGTTCCTCCACATGCTGAAACTGATGACATGTTGATGAGAACAACCCTTTTTTAGGTAAAGGTCTGCTGCAGGAGTATCTGGTTGAGGGTCCTTGGAGGGCGCATGTTCGAGCGATTCAAGGCTCTCCTGGTCCTCCTGGCCCCTCCGGACCACCGGGCCAGAGCCGCGTCATCGGGGCCTACGGCAACGTCACAGCAGACCTCATGCAGTTCTTCAGAAGTGAGTACACAGAGATATGATTTTCTACAAACTGCAGCTTTCCAGTCGGACAGATAGAGCCTGAATGTCTAAACTGTCATGTCACCCAGGCAAAAAGTTATAGTATCATTAGTCAGAGTTAAACCTCACAGCATTGATGGACTCACATGAATTATTTCGGAATTTTTGGAATGTATCAGGTGCTAAAGTGCGTTTAACATATATACCTGCAAAAGTGAAGTATCCTTGCCTTTCAGCATGTGGAAACCTTATGTGTGTTTAGTTTGAAAATGTTGCTTCATCACGACTGAATCTGTGTTTTGTTCTTGCGCAGCCTATGGCACCATCGCAGGCCCTCCAGGAGAGAATGGACCGAGGGGTGAGAGGGGGTATCCAGGACCCAGGGGAGAGAGAGGTACGTTGAATCAAAGCCGATGAATCGCTACATCTTTTCAAAATAAATCTTTTTTAGAGGAGTGACTTAGATGAGCAAAGTCTGAGAGTTTTGGTATGTTTTCAGGTGATCCTGGGCGCCCAGGTTTATCAGGACTACCAGGGGCATACACTGTCCAAGTTCCACACAGGGTGCAGAAGAGGGATGCAGGTACCTTTGGTTGAATCTTGTCCTATCACTTCAAAATCAAGCGCTACATACATGTAACTGCATATTTCAATCCACTGCAGGCGATGAAATGGTTGCTCGTCGTCGTCAGAAGCTTCGCCGTCACGTAGGCAGCGATTAAACACATTACTGGATCACATTTCATTTTTACTCATCTTTTATTTTAGGTGTTCAACTGTTGCAATGCAAGTAGTCAAATAGCTTTTTATTATTGCCATTGACAAAACGTCACAGGACAATTTGAGGAAATAAAATGATGCATTAAGTTTTTTTAAAACCAGCTTTAGTAGAGGTTTGGATTTTAGCTGCTGGTCAGTGTCTTTGTTACACAGACTTCTTTACATCCGGGTGTATAATGTTTACTTTGGTTAGAAGCTTGCTCACTTTTTTCCCCAGGGACAATTTCTATTTTTAAGTAATAAGTAGGTGATATTATTTCCAACTGCTCATGTAACTTTCGTGTCTATTGATTGGTGTACATGATTTTGTTTTCATAGAGGATTATGTTGTTTTGAGAACTATGCAAGTGTTAAATGTTGTGTCAAGGTAACCCTTCAATGTTTTATAAGATACTACAATATTGTCAGATTATCTACATAAATCAAGCTAGCATCCATCCTGACCCTTGGAAGTTATTCATTCATCCCATACGAATAAATAAAAATATCATTAACCCTTTTTTTATATATATAAACATTGGGTCATTTTTGCAGCAGATAGGAGACTTATGTTACAGTAAATGTTGCTGTAGTTACGACTGATGATTTACTTGAAAGATTTGTTAGTTCAAAATTAAGAAGAAGAATAAATGACTGTTTGTGTGGTTGAGAGTCTGAAAATCACAACAAAATGATGGATTGGATTGTATATTTTTGTATAAGAGAGCACTGAAATTGATATATTTGCTTTATACCGTTAAGTGTTGGAGAAATTAAATTATAAAATGTTCCCAGATTATGTTTGACATCATTGCACTTTTTGACTTTTGATCAATATATATATAAAAGACACACAAATCTATTTTTCGACTCGGGGGCGTTGATACTTTTATGAATTAATTCAAATTAATTTGATTTGAGGTGTTATGTTAGGCTGTCGTGTGTCAAGTTAACAGTCAATATCTATTACAACAAAACAACTCCTACTTGTGCAGTGAGGTAATACAATGCTACATTATTTTTATATAATGACGCCAAATGAGTTTTCAATAAACAAATGCTGAACTTCAGGTGTGTTCTACTTAGCCAGTGTATTCAATGCTGCATTGATTTGGAATCACTCTGTTCACATGACATGGAAGATATTGAAAAGAAAATAGGACCTTTTAATAAAAAAAACAGCTTAATTATGTCATAGTATAGTATGTCATCAAATGTAATTAAGATGTTACACTATACTTTGTCACAAAAAGTGATAAAGAAAGTAAAAGAAAAGACAAAAAAGTCATAAAGAAATGTGAAAAGTCCTAAAAAGACAAAATATAGTTTGTCACAAAAGTCTTAAACTAATATTAGAGGAACAAACCCCCCCAAATAGCTTTAGTTTTCGAGATACCTGTACCTGAGTTTAAAAAATAATAATATATCTAGTCTATGAAACGGATGGTTGAATACAAATATTTTACTTCAAAATTATTCTTTTTTGCTCGTTTGGATGTTTGGAACTTTCCCATAACCGAAAATAGTGAAATGTAGGCTCCTCTGAAGGGAGCCGTGTTGGCCTTATCCCATGTTTCTCTGGAAAAAATGATCAGAATGTCACCCTTTTGGATTAGATGTTCACAGAGAGGCAAAACATACAATAAAGCAAAGATTATATCAATATCGTTTACAATCTTTGTAATATTTACATTTTTAGGGGCCTTAGTATTTACAAGTGTTTGAAAGGTTAAATTATAAGAAGGTAGACGAGTCAACTTTCAAATCAACAGTCAATATTTTATTTACAGCAATAAAATGTCAATTTATAAAGACACTTTAAATACATTTGATCCGACATGAAAATGATATCAATGTTGTAGAATGACAAGAAATGCTGTAACTTAACAAAATAAAAAAATATTTTAAATCTATGGGGAATGTGACTCTCCGGACAGTTTCCATGTGCCCCGATAAAAACCCAGCATTCATGACGCAACCTTTGTCAGCGTACAGAAAACATGACGTGCATTGATGATACGCACAGACAAAATAAAAGAATCATGACATTTCTTTTTGTGAACCGTTAATACTTTTGCTCCTAGAATACAGCGAAGGAAGTCTCATACAGTTACAGGTACAGCATTTCACCTTTCAGACAAAAAGAGCAAACAGCTCAGAGGAAAGAGCGATTACAGCGTCATATAACAGGAATACATGTAGAAAAGTAGATGCGGTCATAAAATACTAAAGGGCATATTTGGAAAAGGAAAAAAACAGCGAAATGATCAGAAAGAAATCAAAACGTCTCAGTTAGTTTGGAGTTTGAATAGGCTTGTGTGAGACAAAGGTGACGCGCTGTCAACAACCCATCCACAGTTTTATTACTGCATATTCTTTTCATTAGCTCATAACAAAACAGTGCAAATCAACAGCTTTACAGTCCTTCATTTTCATTCACGGTGATTTAATTTCTATATATTATTTATATATATAAAAAAGTATTTTATCATTCTCCAGGAAGAAACAGGTCACCTCTGTGTCTAACTAAGTGGGATTACAGCAATGAAATGAAATGTGAACGAAAAAGCCATATTCTTCAGATTGTAAAAACCCTCATGGCAAGCACAGTATCTGGTTGAGCTTCATATCTAGGTACACACATGTAACATTTCAGCATTTACAACACAGTACGTCCTTAACTTCCCGACACAGCACTATTTTTGACGTGACACTACACGTGCCATAACAAAGTCATACAACACACTTTTCCTTTTTACTCTTTTAAACCAGCTCTACCTCACATGCAGCAACACGAGATGTCAGAGTCTTAATCACCCGTTATATGAAATGATTCAAATCATCTCTAAACATCTTGTGATTATGAGTGGAAATGATAACCAATTGTTTAAGTGTAGGACATTTAGGGGACGCTTCACTTACTGTTAAACCCAGCGAGGGGCTTGAATGCAGAAAAGAAAGAACATGAGGCACTGGGGATCATTCATACTGGAGCAGGCTGTGCTGAAACTCAAATTCATTGGCCCTTCAATACCAACTGCAGGCTTTTCAAATTTGAACATGCTCAAAAAAGTGCATATTGTAATTGGACGAGCGGAGGGACATTTAAACTAGTGAGAGAACGGTGTGTAGGCACGTCATGCTCACTAACGGTGGAATCTAAGTGGTCAAAGAGAAGTTGTCACTCCACCAGGAAGAGTCAGTGAGCCGAGTTTGATAGGAGTCTGTTTCGCAGCAGGGACGGACAGAAGAGGCTATAAACCAGAGTTGTACAGGTTTGGGATGGGGTAAAACTTGGAGACTCGACTCTGGGTGGAGGGGTTAAGGCATTCAGACTCTCCGCTCATCTTGAAGAAGACCTCCTGCTCCTGGAGCTTCCGCGTGAACTCATCCTCCAGCGCCTGCAGGGGGCAGCAGAGACAAACAACTGAGTAACTGGGAGGAAGTCTGTGTTAATCTTTAACTTCAAGAGGAAATGGAGATATATAATACCTTCTTCCTGGGTCTCAGCTTCTCCCTCCACTCCTTTATCTCCTGGCTGTGCTCCTCGTCCAGCTCCTTCAGCTTTTGGGTCTCATGTTCGATCAGAAGGTGGCACTTCTCATTCTGAAAGAAAATATGGGTCAGCACGTGTGTCTTCAGGATGAATGGATACCATCTCATGTACTCTGACTTTATCTGCACTGGAACCTATTCTTATTTTCACAGCACAGGGTAAGGGGATGGAAATAAGTTAATTCTATATATTTCCTCCAACTTATTTTCTAATACATTCAAAGTGTGTGTGTGTGTATGTGTGTGTGTGCAGCGGCCTCACCTGTAGCTCCTGCAGCTCCCTGATGTTGGAGTCACACTGCAGCTGCAGATCCCTCATCTGGTTCTCGTGTTTCTGGTGCTGATGAAGTCTCTCGTTCTTCTGTCTCTTGTCTTCCTGAGCAGCAAACTGGACCACGCAGACAAAAATACAAAACTGTAACGGCAGCTCAAACCCAAACAAATCTTCTAAAAGATTTATCTTTTTTACAATAGGGTTGGATTTTAAAAGCTGGTGCTCTTGTGCTTCAGGCACACACAGCTTGTTTCAATAGCTGTTTCTATATGTGTGAGTTAACCAGCACAAGAACAAGTCCACCACCTAGCAGTAGCATATTTAAACCATATATTTATATTTAAATGCTACTTCAGATCTATTTAGTGAAAGCATGTGTTTAACTAAGAGGTGAAGCTGTTTTGTCTAATTAGAAAAACATCCTTTTCTAATTTTTGGAATGACAAACAAATGTAAGGTTTAGTATCCCATTTTTCCACCAGCACTTAAACGCATCATGCATTTGTGGGTGTACGTGTTGCTGGTTCGTAATTCACTTTTGCTATACTGAAAATAAAGTCATGCTTTTTTGAACAGCATTGAGATGACCCCAGTGCCAGTAAAGCTAGTGGAAATGTGCAGACATGGCTGGATTACAAGAGTGTCTTTTTGGGCAGGTCCTAGGTGTGACTGTGCCAGTATGACATAGTGTTGCCAAAAATAGAACATGCATGTTTAGTCACTTCTGCTTGAATGTGAGTAACAGGACAGCAGCAGCAGCAGGAGTCCACGTGTTACCTGTTTTATCCTCTCTCTCTCCTGCTCCACGGTGACCGATGCAGTGGCGGTGATGCGGAGGCTCTTCTTGAACATGGCCATGCGTGTTTTGGCCTCGCTGCGCTGAATCTTGGGCAGACGGACCCTCTCTTGGTTCTGTTTGTTCTTCATCTCCTCGACCAGCCGCTGGTTGTAGCGATGCATCTGCTCCATCTCCTACGAAACACACACATGCACACAGTTTTGAGTTCAGCGGCATTTTAAAAAATAAGACATTTCCCTGAGTGGATTTCTCTTACTTTCTCGTGCCTCTTCAGCAGCTGGTGCCTCTGCAGGAAGTATTGGTCTTTCAGCTGCTGCTTCAGCAGCTGGTGCTTCTCCTGCAGGTGGCGCTCCTCCAACTCCCACATGGCTGCCTCTCGAGCTACAAAACACACATGTGCACACACATGATAACATCACCCGAGGCCACGTAAGTGTGAAGTAGAAAACATGTATATGCTTGTTAGTCGGTGACGACAAGAGCGAAGAAAACTAAACGGACACATTACATGTTAGACGCTTTTATCCAAAGCGACGTACATACTCAATACTGTGGGCAATCTCCACAGGAGCAATTTGGGGTGAAGTGTCTTTCCCAGGGACACAACGACATGCTGACTGACGTGGGGTTTGAACCTGATCCCAACACCAAGGCTCTATCCATTGCGCCACACGCCTCCATTGACACAAACATTGTCAGCGAGTCGGACAAGCTGCAACATGTCCACATGTCACAGTCATGTTTAAACACTGTTGTGTTCCTGAACTTGTCAAATGGTCAACCTTTCAGGCTGTTGTTGGTTTCATGTCTGCTTCAAACTCACACAGGATGTGTGAGCTCAGTCGTTGCTTGAGTTCATCCCACACAGTGTTTGTAAAATGTTATGGAGACGTAGTGTAAGCATGGATTAGGAGGAGTCAGCTGATGTGGTGCCTTCAGCTGTGTTGTGAGGAAAGCATCACAGCGTTTCACACCAGCGCATGAATGAACCACAGAATGCTCTAAACCAGGGGAGTCAAACTCAATAACATCACGGGCCACATCAGCATTATTGTTGCACTCAAAGGGCCGGTTGTAACTTTAAGACTATATAAAAATACATGTATAAATGTTTAATATATATAAAATAATGTATTATATATTACATTATTGCCTCATTGGATTATTATGGGATAGGGTAATAACTTCATAATTAACTACGTCTGAAAGCAGAAGTCTAGGGCAAATAATTGCAAGTCTCTTCAGTGAGAATGTCACAAAATGATTTTAAAAGAAAAGCCAAAATCTGGAGAAAAAAAAGTGACATTTTGAAAAAAAAAGTCAAATTCGGAGAAAAAAGACATATTTGAGATGCATTGTGGGACATGTAGTTTACGAGCAACGTGCTTCTGTAAAGCGGCATGTAACCGTATAATAAACATATTATATTCTTTGCAAGCTCTTGTGGGGCCACAGAAAATGAAGTCACGGGCCGGATTTGGCCCCCGGGCCTTGAGTTTGACACCCCTGATTTACATAATGTAATGCTATGGGGTTAGTTTATAGTATTTTATTTATGAAATCAAAACGGTCTGCATCAACCATACAGAAATGTTTGGAAAAATGAAACCTTTAATTTGTATTAATTAGCTAATTTAAATGTTCTACTGCATTGACGGGTCAACACACATTTGGTTCAGAAGCTGTTTGAATCTGCTGTTTTAAACATGGAGGTGTACTAGTAGATGTTTGTACTAATGGTTTTCAAATGTTGAAGATGTGACGGAGCAGGGTGCACTTTGTCGGCGTGTGGCGCAGGGGGTTGTGTGTTGGTGTTGGGATCAGGGGAGCACAGGTTCAAACCCCACTGCAGTCAGCATGTCGTTGTGTCCCTGAGACCCTTCACCCCAAATTGCTCCTGTATTGAGTATGTAAGTCACTTTGGATAAAAGCATCTAATGTAATGTATCCTCTTTTACTTTTTTAAATGCTATTTTATTTCTATTTGAGATGTTTACATTTTGGATTGTTTATTTCTTGTCTTTTAACTTCTCTTATGTACAATGCCCTGTCTTTTTTATGCTGCTGCAACACAAACATTTCCCAATTTGGGATCAATAAAGTACTTCTTATCTTATCTTAGAAGTAGTCTGTGTTGTTTCAGAATGTGTGTCATAATGAATCCCTCGTCTTTGATCTGCAAACACAATCTACCTACAGGTACGAATAAATAACCTGAACTGAACCTGTAGGTCAGGGGTGTCAAACTCAATTTCATCCCATCACATCAAATAATGTATTATATTACATTGTTGGCTCTGCATTGGATTATCATCAGTTCTGGTAATACCTTCCTAAATAACTACGTCTGAAAGCAGAAGTCTAGGGCAAATCATTGAAAGTAAATATTCAACAATTACACCAATTGCATTGTATATTATATTCTTTGCAAGCTCTTGCAGGCCACATAAAATTAGGTCGCGGGCCGGATTTGGCCCCCGGGCCTTGAGTTTGACGCCCCTGCTCTAAACCAATCCATACTTGATACTAAATCATTGACAAAATAAGGACAGTGCAATAGTCCCAATAAATTGATTGTAATCTCTTTAATGTCACAATATGATGAACAATGATAGTCTTCTCCAGAAGCTGGTCGGCAGCGTATTGTAGCAAAAGGACTGATTTCTTACCTCTCATCAGCTGCTGCTTGTGGTTTAAGCAGTCTTTCTCTATCGTGGTGATCTCCAGCTTATGCTGCTGGATGATTTTCTTCAGAGCTACGTCCAACTCCTGCTGCTGCTTCTGTAGGAACTCCTGCTCCTGGAGGGAGAAGGGGCGCAGTGAGAGGAAGCCGGGGGGTCACACAGAGAGACAGTAAAGACAAAGAGAGAGAGAAGAGAGCACAATAACATTTCTCAAGTATCTAAACTGCCTGTAATTAAACTATAGATTCTAGTCAAGTCATCCACTTCAACTTCAGAACAACACACAGCAACTGGTATCAGTACAGGAGACACTCAGAGGTCATGGATGGCAACGATCCACGAATGGAGGTGAAGAGAGAAAGAGAGAAAGTTAACAGTTCAGTACAGATTCACAGTTTATGTGAGACGACATCGACATTGATGTTCACACTGTCCAGAGAACAGCGTAGATTATGCATGACTGATAGTAATTCTCTATTTATTTATATTTTCTCTATATTTGCACATTATTTAGAATTCGGATTTCTTCTACTTTTCTGGGGGCAAATTGTAGGTTATATACTGCTATTACTTCACTATGATTAGGCACAACTAATCAAACACACTCAAAGATGTCACGATGAACACCTACAGTATACTGCAGTTGAAGACGATTGTGATACTGTAACTAAAGAATGCACTATAATACAAGTGACTCCTACATCCATCCTGTGAGGCAAGTCAGTCCATGTTAGGCTCACGGAGACAAACATGGACCCAGACAGCGACTACACCTCTGGGATGGAGCCGTTTACTCCCAGACTCAATGTAGCGATGTAACACATTATACTAAACCACAGACCAGAACATTCGTGGAGAAAAGTACTGAGCAGGAGAGAAGAAATAACCACTGCACACACACACTGAAGACAACACTCAAAAAAACACCACCGTCCATGATTACATGTGACGTTATTACAAACTGAACTATCTCACAGTATCCTCTCACATCTAAGTATGGGCCAGAAACAGAAACAGAATGTGGGTTGATGGTGGGGCGGGGGGGCGACTTACATCCTGCATCTGAGCGTTGAAGAGTGCGCATGAGGACAACTGAAAAGACTGAATCATAACCTGGGCCACTGCCTGTGGAGGAGAGCACACGGCGCACTCGTCCAGATCAGACACACACACACAGCTGAGGATCTCTCTCACACACACACACACACACATCACACATACTGATTCTTCCTAAGTTATGTAAGAGACTTTCCACCTTGGGAAAACTGCAGAGTTTAAGGCTCACAGCAGAGTTTAAGGCTCACAGCAGAGTTCAGGTTAAATGTTAGAAGGAAGTCAATGAATACGTTATGTATCGTCTTCTCATGCTTGAAGGCGGCACCTGAGTGTTATCCAGCTTGGAAAAAGAGTCGTTTTGTTACTTTCCATGCTACAGGCTCCACGAGGGTTAAATGAATTGCTAAGAAACCTTCCAAGGGAACCAAGGCCTCTGTCCACATGTCTAATTCATAAAAGATGAACAGAAACAAAGTTAGGAAAGGGCTTTTAGTACAGGAGTCTGCTATGGAAACAAAAGCTTTGCATGAACTCACTACACTGAGCTAGACACTCATCGATCTGCATCGTCACTGACGAGTGTGCCGTGACACGTCTTTTCAGGGGGGAAATAATGAATAGAAAATGTGGGGTGTTAAGAAAAGGGTAGAATAGATGCAACTACAGTACATTTGTTCCTATGTGTACAAATTACAGTATGCACTATTTTGTAAGGGATGGACGTTTTTGATTATTGTTATTTCTGGATTGTTTGGTCTTTAAAAAAGGTCCGAATGACTGGAAGGAGCTCATCACAAGTCCTTACGTTTTTTTTTTTTTCGATTAACATTTTAAAACCCCCGAAGAAGTTCATTTTATTATCATGGAGAACAAAAAGAACAGCAAATATTCACCCACATTTTTTTATTTTGCTCAAAATATGACTTCAAGTTTGTGTCAATGGACTAATCAACTAATTATTGAATTCATTTTTATATTGTAATATTGATGCACATAATTCCACAATAGTTTCCATAGTACAACCTCCATGTATATGTCTTTTATGTCAGAACGAACCAGGTTAAAGAGAGGAAAGGAAAAGGAGGAAGAGGGGGAAATCTTCCTCTTCCTCAGAGTAAGAGACAGCAGGTGAAGGTTTACCTCTGCGGTCTTAAGGAGCGACAGGTCCTCCTTTATGCGTCTCATGAGCTCTTTTCTCATATGTTTGGGTGACTGTCCGACTTCCTCTTTGGCCTAAAGTGTGTGTGCAGAAAACGGTTGATGCTGTATGTTCTGAAAATCTAACAAAGCTGGCCAACAGCAGAAGAAGAGACATGCACGGCCCACTTTGAGAGGAGATACTGCACCCGGCCACCAACTGATTTAAGTTCAGCAGAATCAACTTCCTGTCTGACGTAACTTAACTGTTAAGACGGTTGTTTTTGATTAGAAGCATTTCAGAAATGTGAGTTTGAACTGCAATCAAGTCATGAGTTTCTCAAAAGAAACATTTGACTGGTTCATGGCAGATGTTAGTCTCAAAAACAGCTCCCTCTGTATTACTATGCATTCAAGTCCCACCGCCTTAATTAGGATTTATTCTGGGAATAAAAAAAAGAGTAACCGAGTTGGAATCATCTGGCAAATACGGCCTTTGAATGATTTACAGTCGACTGCTCGAATTCTTGTCATTTAAAAGTGAATGCAGATTACACCTCACTGACACTTATCGCCACCATCGAGTAAGCAATTGATTTATATGAGAAATACTTTAACATTTGACTTAAGATGATTCCATATCAGTTACTCCAATGCAATGTTTTTTTTATAATGTCCCCTAATTAGCCCAACACCATTTGGAAGAATCATCAAAAGTCGGCCATCCCATGACCAAAGCCACCTCACACACTCATACAAAACACATGGTTAGTTAATACAGAAATACAACATTGCAAATATCAACATGTTTAAAATAATGCGTTTCTTCCATAGAAAGAGCTTATATATCTGCAGCTGCACAACCACGACAAAGAGCATAGCGGAGAACTGAAGCAACCACTTTGATCCAACCTGCAATCATATCTTTTAAATACAATAAACTATGAGGTAGCTCAGAAAGCAAATGACGGAGAGCGCAACCACCAGCAGCAGCATAAACACACAATGGATGCCAATTGGCACTTTTGGCATAAAAAAGCTGCATTAAGCAAAACACAGAAACTGCATTTACGGCTGCCAAGCAGAGAAAGACCTAACGTATATTAATAAAACAAGCTCAGCACACTCTCACAAGACTGAACTTTTACAATAGAGTTAGCAGCACAGTAATGCTTAGGAGGCAACCAGAAGCCTCGGGGCAGATGAATAATGGTTACAACACCATGGAGTTAGCAGCACCGAGGAGAAGGATGGCACAGTCCGTCTGTGGCCATCATGTGCACAGAAACAGTACCAGGCAGAGCAGAGAGGCACTCCCACAGGATTAACATGACACAGCCAAGTATGCCGCCGGCTAAAGAGTTAACCACATGCCCCATTAAACAGCTCGGATCTATGACATGCAATTGTTACAAACCCAAGCTCCTGCAGTTCGGAGCTGATCAGCCCACTAAAGGCACTTCCAAGCAGAAGCAGTCATGCACCGCCCCTACCTCTTTCTTCCGATTCTTCATCATGTTTTGGAACTTGGAGAGCTCCTTGTCTTGGTCGGTTTTGATGCGCTTGGCTTCGTCTCGGAGCCGGCTGGTGTGATCCTGTTCCAGCCGCTCGATGGTCTGCTTCTGCTTCTTCTCAAGGTTCTCCACTTCTTGGTCGTATTGGCGCTTCTTAGCCTGCACGGACAGAATCAGCAGAACTGGCATCAGCCTGACATCATGACAACGAGTGTGATCCGATATTAGATAAGACTTTGGCGTTACTGCTTAGAGGAGAGGAAGGTTTAACTGGAGGATACATCTTTATGGTGTCATTTTAACCCAGAACACATGGGGTCAGAATCAAATGTATCTTTTTAATGTTGAGACCTTCTTTCTTTAAAGGTCCCCTATTATACTGTTTTTCATCACTATATGATCGGTCTCAGATATATACAAACATGTCTCTGAAGTGTTTGGCTCCAAATACCAAACAGATCATTGCAGCATTACCCATAATCCCCTCTGTTTCAGCCCTGTTTCAAAAGTGCTGATTCTCTGTCTGTTACTTTAGATGAAAATAAGGAGCCCCTCCCCACGCCCCTCTCAGAGATATTTGGTTAAAAAGAAGAGGAGGAAATTCAGGTGATAAGGTGTGGGGGGGGGGGGGGGTTACCTTGGTTGGTGATTGGCTCATGGTTACAGAAGCCAAAAAAACGTTATGACATCATAAACAAGGTCATAAACATTGACCAGGACACTGAAGTCCTGGTCAATGCATTTGTCACGTCCCGCATCGACGACTGTAACGCCATCCTCTCAGGCATTCCCACCAAACTCATCAATAAAGTTCAAATCATACAGAACTCTGCAGCCCGGATCATCACCGGCACCAAGGCCTCAGAACACATCACCCCTATCCTCATCCAACTCCACTGGCTCCCCGCTCAATCCCGTATCAACTTCAAAAACCTACTGTTCACTTACAAAGCCCTACATAACCTGCCCCCCCCCCCCCCATCTGGCTGACCTTCTTCAGGAGTACACCCCCTCTCGCTCCCTCCACTCCTCCTCTGCTGGTCTGCTAACCGTCCCCACCCCACGCCTCGTCGTCACCATGGGTGCTCGGGCTTTTAGCTGCACTGCTCCCAGACTCTGGAACTCCCTCCCCCCGCACATCCGACAGTCAGACACAATCACCATATTCAAATCCCAATTAAAAACCCATCTGTTCAAATCTGCCTACTCACTGCAGTGCTCCCCATTATATGTTTCATTCGTGTCCACTTTGTCTCCTCCATGATTTCCTGTTTGTGTTTTATTATGTTCTGTTGCCTAGCGTTTTCTTTTTTTAAACAAATTGTACGGTGTCCTTGGGTGTCATGAAAGGCACCTAAAATAAAATGTATTATTATAAAGTGGACAAAATCAGATCAGCTCATTCTCAGACAGGTTTTTATATAAATGGATCAGGACAAAAAAACGTTCAGAATCTCTTTGCACAGAGGGGACACATGTTTCTCTATAAAAGACATGAAAAAGTGGATTTTGCATGATAGGTGACCTTTAAAGAGAAATGTTGCTTTGGAGTACAAATAATACATTCTGCAGCAAATGATAAAAACAGCCTGGAGTCTGGCCCCGCCCCTCATGTAAGTCCCTCCATCAGTAGATCTGCTGTGAGATGAAGCAGCCCGTTTCCTAGGTGGAGGCTAAATACAGAAAAAACACACATCACACACACCACTGCGGTTCAAACACTGACTCACAGCAGTTTCCTGTTCAAAGCGGCGGAAGATCTGCTCTCTCTGCTGCTGCAGCTTGTTGCTCAGCTGCTGCTGGGCCCTCTGCTCCTCTTTCTGCAGGAGGCGCAGCTCTCTCAGCTCCTGCCGCCTGAGGAAACCACACAGTGTTAACTCATCTTCATCTTTAAAACATGTATGTTTCATTTCTGAGATAAGATTTGATGTAGGGCTGCTCAATTAATCATATTATAAATCGCGATTACGATTATGGCTTGCAACGATTACGAAAACAACGTAATCGAAATAAAACGATTATTTTTTTATTATTACTTTTTTTTTTTTTATAATTTTTTTTTTCCCAGTTGAATTATACTTAAAGTTCAGGGTAATCAACTGTTAAAAACATACTGTTCACATTTTTTTCTCCAATAAGTGGATGTTTTCTAAGTCAATGAATAATCGCATTTAATTATCGCGATTACAATTATTGACCCAAATAATCGAGATTATGATCTTTGCCATAATCGAGCAGCCCTAATTTGATGGTTTGTTTTATATATACATTATTAGTCTCCTGATTATATTTACTAGCTGCTTTGAAGGTCCTGCTCTCTCCATTTCTGAACGAGTATTTAAAGTGAAACAAGTTTCTGTCATGAAACCTACAGCAAATAGTGAGACAGCACTTGTGTAAACATTCGGAGCAGCATGGCTTTAAATGGAAACATGGGAGATGACAGAAAGAAAACGACGCATTCATCACGGGAGATAACCCATCTGGCATTTGTTAAACTCAGTGGGAGTTGTGAAATGAATAAGAGCTAAATAAGGCAGGCATGTTAAATAGGCCACACATTTAGAACAGCGCGGTAAGCAGGTTGCACACAGACGTACCTCAGGAACCTCAGCTCTTCGCTCTTGGTGTCGTTATCTGTCACTATCTTTGATGTCGTCACACTGACCTCCACACCGTCCACCATGAACTTACGCGTCTTCTTCAGAGTCTTCTTCTGACGTCTTGACTCCTACAAAAAAACAGAAGATGGGTAAATGACGTAGAGTGGTGATGATTTGACAACTAAGATTGTTAATGAAGCACAGATGTGTTTACCTGCATAGATACAGAGCCCCCATCTTTGCTCTTGGACAGGAAGCTGGATATAGACAGATTGAGGTCCAGGCTGCTGCTATCGGCCGCAGAGCTGCTCCCAGAGTCAGAGTCCTTCTCCAACTCCGACTTGATGGCAGCAGGGCTTCCATGCTCCATCTTGCTTTCTGAATCCGTTTCACTCTCCTGGACAGTGACGGCATCTTGAGACGCGCTCTCATCTGCAGGGGGGGCTTTCTCTTCATCCTCCTTCAGAGCTTTAGGTATGGCCACTTGTTCTGAATCCTCAGAGGTGTCTTTGGCTTCATCGATGACTCCATTAGTGGATTCAGTTGGGGTCTTTTCCTCCAGATCCTCCTCCTTGGTCTGATTCTCTTGTTCTGCCTCCTCGTGCTTTTCCTCTGGCTGACTCTCTACCGCGTCCTTCTCCAACAGAACCTCAGCGGAGGACTCATCCACGCTCTTTGTGTCCGTGTCTCCATTTACTGTTGTGTCCACTACATTTGATTCTATATCCTCTGTGTCTATAGTTACATCAGTGCCATTAGCTGTGTCTTCTGTTATGTCCTCCATCACTTTCTGCTGAGGCGTCTCCTCATCTGGCTCTTTGCTTTCTTCTTCTTCTGCCTTTGCCTCTTCTCCTGATATGGATTCTTTTTCTTCTGGCGTTTCTTCAGGTTTCTCTTGTAATCCTCTGGATTCTTCTGTACTAGCATCTTTTTCTTCTTCTGCTTTCACCTCCGCAGGTTCTTCGATTACAGGAGTAGGTCGGTCTTCTGTTTTCTCTTCTTGTGTCTCCTTCTGTTCCTCCTCTGTTTCCTGACCATCTGGGATATGTTCTTGTGTATCCCCTGCTACAGGTTCTTCAACGACAGCTTCTTCTGGCTGTGATACTACAGGCTCAGCAGGAACCTCTTCAGCTTGACCGTCTTCTGGTTTGAGCTCTGCAGGATCTTGTGGTATTAAGTCCTTGGGGGGCTCTATTAGCCCAGAGGCCAGGTCTTCATTACCGGCATCAGACACCTCGTTGAGTTTCTCCTCCTCCGTCTTGTCTACCTCACTTGTTCCAAGTCCTTCATCAGAGAGCTTATCACTGGTCTGGTCTTCAGTAGCAGTAAATTCCGAAACCGATTCCAGTGCAGAGGGAGTTGCTGGGACTTTGTCGTCCTCTGAGCTGGCCACACTGGCATCTGATGGCGCTCGCTTGTGCCCAGGAGCCGCCTGAGCCAACAGAAAAACATGAAAACAACAATATGTTATTTACACCAACAACTCAATCATAAATGTAAACATATTGAATTGAGTATTATGCTGGATACATGTACAAACACCAATTATACTGCATACCACAGGTGTATCAGGCTCTTCCTCCTCCTCTTCCTCTTTGCTATCCTCAATCTCCTCTGTGACTTCAGCTTTGGCCTCGGCTATGAGCTCTCTGAGAGGTCTGCTATTAGTTACACTTGTGACAAAAGGATGCTACACATGTGGCAGACACAAGAAAATATAAATCATTAGTCTTAATATCAGGTTAATAGAGGACAACCAGCAAACAGACATTACAGATGGTTTGAATGTAAGTTTGTAGCATGATTTGTGCTGTCTTGTGAGTGGCCTAAATGGTTGCATGTTGTTAGTTAACAGCAGGGAGTGAGTGGAGCAGGGCAGCTCACCTGTAGAAGCTGTAGCGTGCCCCACCTATTGTCAACATTCTTATCAAGTGCTTTCCGCAGAAAGTCGTTGAATTCTGGCGACCTTTGAGGAATAAATAAAAGAGAATCAGCTTGTATAACAGTCCATAGGTCCTGGAAAGAGAAATGTATACCATTCCTTCCCTGCAGCCAGACAGTTAAGCATGAACAATTCCCCCAAGCACATTAAACAGTCGACACATCCTTATCTCCAATCCGGACACATCCCAGCGCCACCTCTCTAGTAGTTATCACCAGCGCTCAATCTCACCAGCGAGAGGGATGCATGAGTGTGGGAGGCTCGGACTTGGCTATTTTCAGCAGCACTCTCATGGGATTCATCTCGTGGTTGGGCGGCTCAATCTGCGCCAGCTCTATCAGGGTAACCCCCAGGGACCAGATGTCGGCCTTAAAGTCGTACGGACGGTCTTTGGAAGTTTCACACATGACCACCTCTGGGGCCATCCTGCAAAATAAGAAGTGGGTTTGTAATAAGCATGGAGGTACATCTGGATTGGGAGTGAATGTGAATTTGGTCACTTCTCTTCAATCTTTAATGATACAAAGCCAATACAATACAATGTGTGTTCACCTTAGACTTGATTGTGAAAGATAGGAAGTCTATTCAGAATATAACGCTGAGGTCATTCAACACTGTGCATCTAAATGGGTGAATCATGCCTTTTCCGTTTCTATGCTCCAGGACAGCTTTTGTGCCACTGCATAGTGCTGTGGAGCAGTGAGACATGCTGGGGCAATTATCAGCTGGACAGAGGAGAATGGCCTCTTGTCTGCAGACTGCATGACTCACCAATACGGAGTCCCGATGAAAGAATCTCTTCTCTGTAACGTCTTGGTATTTTTAGCAGACACCCCAAAGTCAGCTGAAGGTAGAAGAAATGATTTATGATTATTTTGGTGAATCAAACTTGCTCATTTAAACTTTTTTTAGAGCCACAAAGTTGTATCAGAATTATTTTTTAACTAAACTACTTCAAGATTTTAAATATGAACCCCGGCAGTGGGACAGAACAAAATGTCTCTTTCCTATCATCACTCACAGCAGTTGTTACCTGTAAACCATTGCACCCTGCTTTTTCTCCCAACACTTACAGCTCGCACACATTAGAGGGAAAGTGAGATCTATCGTTAAGTCCCTGTTGACGGCTTGATAATTATTGTTTGCCGGGCTCCGCCATGACCCTCTGCCTACAGAACATGAATCATCACCAGGGAGCCAGTAGCTACGGATGCTACAAAAGCAACATGAATAATTTAACTTCCGGAATATTATGCAACAAAGTCAATATAACACCAACTCCAGTACATAAGTGGTGTTGATGCAGTTCTCTCCTTTGGTATAATAGTAAACGGGTCACTTTGTTTTGCAACTTAAAAAATGAATAAAAGCATGAATGACTCATTCCAGTCTTATCATATGTCGACAGTGCTGTGCACCATTTCCCCCGGAGTCACATAGCTCAGCTGGTTGCCACAGCACTGATTGCAATGGGACCCACAAATGACTTTACCTATTAAGCCTATAAGTGCAGAGGGTTCAAAGTGGCCACCAAGACCGAAATCAATAATATATCAGCCATTGTTCCGTGTAGTATTTTGAGTTTTGCACCATGACTGAATAATCCTTTACATTTAGAGAAATATCCCAATGACAAGTGCAGAAGCAAAAGATGACACGTTTTTTTTTTACCCAGTTTCACTTCTCCCTCCAAGGAGAGGAGAATGTTCCCGGCTTTCAGGTCTCTGTGGATGACTTTGTTGTCGTGGAGGTAAGTCAGAGCCTCCAAGGTCTGCCGACACACCACGCGGATCTGCGGCTCCGTCAGGGCCCTCTCCAGCTCTGCACATGCACACAATTCATGTTTTTATGGTTATGGTCGGTGTCGTTTTTTGGTTCACTTCTACAAACACAGACAACCCTAATTGGCTGGGTACTTAAACCACTTCATCTGAAAATACATTTAAAAATGGTACCGTTATCTCCACCTGTCATATGTCTCGTTTCATTGTATATTATGAATTGAACCAATGTGTGTACTGATTGATGAGTACATGTTTGGAAACCATTTAGCATTTAGGGTTAGAGTAGGTGTCACATTTGATGAATATTCAAAATGTTTTATGATTGTTCTTGTATTTTAACAGTCCGGTTTGGTTCTAAACTGACTGGGCTACTGTATAGAGTTTCAGATGTGCTGGCCTGACGGTATCCAATAGCAACATGAGGGCAAACTGCCACCCTGCCACTCGTCAGCATGTACGACTGGACAAATCCGGGGGAAGAAATTCATTCTGGGTGAGTCAGCAGGGCAGAAAGCATCGACACCCAACAGTGCAGTGAAGGGATTGTTATTCTCTTTGTGATTCAAGCATGATGGAAAGTGGTGTGGTGTTTCTTCAAGCAACACAATAACAGGGAGAAACTGCCGGCATTAGAAGTGGACTAACCCCCTCCATGAAATCTGAACTACAATAATTACACAGTTGGAATGGCCTCTCTCAACTGGGAGAGGAAAAAAAAATATCCCACAAGAGTTTATGGACAAAATAAAAAAGTAAAGAATTGGCACTTGAGGATGGAGCAAAGAAACAGCTCCAGATGGTTATAGTGTGTTTCTGTTTCCTGCACTGAATGAGGGACTTACCCAACATGATGGCATCCACTGCACCACCCGCACAGAACTCTATCAGAATCTGAAATGATAAAGCAAAGTGGAAAATAAGTAATGTGTACTGTTATGCAATAAAGCCAACACATTTAACTCTCATAGCACAGAATGTGTTTCAAATGAGATACACTTAAATGAACCTGTGTTATCTAAGGTAGGAGAAAAACATGACCCCTATGTGAGAGACATCAGAACCCCCTTTTCTATGTTATTGATTACTCTGTGGAGACAGTCCAAGAAGCCTATCGATCAGACACTGAGCAGCATCCTCTATTGACACATCTTTTCAGCATAATCTATGTTTCAGTCCTTGCTGGATCAATTTTCAGGCTGGAGAGAGGGACTGGGATCCTCCCCTCGTGTTGTCTTTAAGATGCACAGCCATTTTTATGCAAATGGTTTGTTAGTCATCAATCATTTTGACAAAATAAACTATTTGTAGAGCATTAGGATCTTATTCAAGTGTAACTGGTGAGTGAGTGTTTCTACACATGACTCACGTCCAGGATATTTCCTCATACTGTACATTCTGAGGAAAAATAATTTCCTCATTCATGTAAACATGATAGCTTTAACCAAACACTCCTTCTCAAAGCAACAGCTTGTGTGCAGTACACACAATTGAATCCCTGGAGTACAGACAGATGAATTATTGCCACAAACTAATATTTTACATATCCATATATTTATTTAGGGATTACTAGGGAAGTACTGATTACATTAGGTATGGCTTTAAAACCATGACAACAAATGACTTTCACAACTTTAACACATCACCCGCTCTCTATAACAAGGAGGAACATAACATAGTACCATCATTGTGTTATTGAGATGTGAAACTGACCAGCTCCTGACCGCAGCTGTAATGTATCCGACCACCACTTCATGCACTTGCCGCCAGTTGGCAGCTTATTGATCAAGTCAATATGAATGTATGTATAAAGCCCATTTCATTCATAATGTATCAGTTGATAGAGAAAAATTAATGCCTTCTATTCAGAGACTCACACAAAGAGGAGAAACCAAGTGGTTGTTCCTGTTCTGCATAACCATTTAGCGTGCCATGGGAATCTCACTTTTAGTTTGGTATGATTCTCAAAGGTGATGATCTCAGGTTACATTGAAACATTATGCAATATCAATAAATCCTCTCTTTTCTAGCAACCTTTTTTTCCCTTGATTAATCCTTTGTAGCAAACATATGATGCATTGAGTCAACATCTGCACGTGCAAAGCAGATTACACATTCATCATGCTGCTTAAAGACGGGGGCCGGAGGGACAACCTGCATGCAGCTCTGAATTATTCAGGCACTTTCTCCAGCCAACAAAACCACTCCATTATCGTCTCATAGATGTGGCCTGTCCACAAGGGACGGTCACATGACACCACCTGCCAGGACCTAATTGCTCTGGGGCCTCTTAGTGAGATCTACTGACCGACTATTAGAACTGCAATGTGACTCAACTCTCTGCTCACAGTGGAATAAGACATGGGTTTGGAGAAATTAGGGCTGAACGATTAATTGATTTGAAATCGAAATCGCGATTTGAAATGATGCGATTATCAAATCGCAAAGCCTGTGATTCTTTTTAACTTTTTTTTTGTTTACAATTTTTTTTTTTTCTTCTTGTGTGTCAGTCATCCACACCAATCAGAAGTGCTGTGGTCCACATGTACCAGCCATTGTTAATCAATCAGAAGTGCTGTGCTCCACATGTACCAGCCATTGTTAATCAATCAGAAGTGGCCCATGATAGAAGGTGATAGACAGATTGATCCAATCACCTGCCAAGTATTTTTGAAAGTGTCTGCCCTTTCCAAATGGCTTCCAATGGAGCTTTAGATAGTTTGGTGAAACAAACCATCTGAGTCAGGTTAGTAATGCTCCATCACATGTTTCTATTACAGGGTGAATCTTAAACTGAAGCTTGACTTTAAAGCAACCCAACGGAAGTTTCATGTAAGTTTAGTTCTTTCACTCGTAGCTCGGGCTGCGGGGGTGCTAGAGACGGGAGTACGTTGATACGACCTTCCTAGCCGGAGTTATGGCCGCATTTTACAATAAACTTCCGTTGGGTCGCTTAAAAACAAATATCGCAATTCGAATTGCAATCGCATTATTTGTCAGAAAAATCGCAATTAGATTTTTTCCCAAAATCGTGCAGCCCTAGTAGAAATGAACTCTTGTATTACCATAAAGACACAATATGGACAGTTAAGGGTTTGTGGGGGGTAAGAATCAGGTCATACTGTATGTGGAGCATGCCTGTGACTTCAGCTGGAGGATTACGACCTATGACTTCTCAGAGGTCAGTTAATCCTGAACATGCGGTCCTGGCCTTGTACTAGCCCCTGACTGTGCCACATGATCATTTTTTAAACTCTTCAAATGTAGGCGATAAGAAAAAAATGCAATGCTATTTAATTATTTTTTTTATTACAGCTTAACAAATCGTGGCTGGCGATGCATTTGTTTGTCTCTCCGTGCGTGACTGATTCCTGCCTCTTTGGCTTCAAATCAAAAGCAACACGGAAACAAAGAAGCAAAAAAAAACCAACAGTTCTCTCTGTGAAGCACTCGCTTACTCACCCAAAGTTTGCCTTCAAAATAGAAGGCATCCAGCAGTTTGACGATGTGATGGTGATCGCAGGAGGCCAGAATTTCAATCTCTACCATGTAGTCCTCCAATTCATCCTCCGTCTTTGTGTCAATAACCTTGGCAGCAGCGAGGGTCCCATTCTGCTTGTTCTGAGCCTAAGAAAACAACATTGACAACAAAGGCTTGAGTATGCTGATCAATACATGCCTGATATCGCTGGCCAGACTGCAGAACATTTAGTCTTATTGTCCAGGGCATCGCTATAGAGTGGCTATTTTGGAAGAACATCAATCATCGTTAACAATTTCATTAAAGAGAAAAGCTATTTTAGAGCTAGAGCAATAACCACTGCAGCACTTATGTCTTGTGTAGCACCTGGAGGGTCACATCTCTATAAAAACATTTCATTCAGACTTTATAACATGTTGGTATATATTGAAAAGGAAAATGTCAGTAGAAAAAAACCCATAGCAACCACTTGAGGTCAAAATATTTACAAAACACCCCATCATCTTCTGCCCTACTCGAACAAAAGCTGAGCTGGCTCACTTCCTCCTCTTCATTTCATCCCCTTTCTTTCCCTCCGTTCACTTTGATACACCTACTGTAAGGTCACATGTGACCACCGGCAGTAATTTAGAGGTCATATTAAACACGTTTTTATTTCATAGACTTAACAGATCAATGGGTTTTGCTTGTCTTTATTGGTAACACATTAAGTCTTCCCTCCTGAACAGGCTATACTGAAGAGACAACTATGAAGACATTCCCACATACTCCGTCGAACAAGTGGCTATTTTAAGTACAGCTTTGGGCTTAATGTTTATGGATACAAACACAATCTCAGGGAGTTGAGGAAAAAGAACAGGGAGGGAGTGTTAGAACCGTCACACTATATTTACACAGTTCTGGTCTGATACACTCCCTGCCTCTTGCCCTTTGTGCCGCCGACGCCTGTCTAGCAAAGGCCATCACTTATACATGCCCACAATATCAGCTCCGTGATGGCAGCGATGATTTGTCTGCCTCGGAGATATTCAAGTGGTGCCTGTGGCCTTCCGTCATTATTACATAAAACATGTTTGACTTACAATGAGCTGGCTGTTATAGTGCGTTGAGGGATTAAATGAGAGGGTTTGTTAGTGTCATTTTATAATACTAGTTTTCCCATCTTTTTTCGAATACATGGCACGCCTCTTCACTAATCAAAGGTGTAATACAAACTTGAACTGTGCTAATTTCCACGCTCTTAAAACAAATGATTCACACTTTGCTGGCTGTGTCACCCCGCCCCAAATGAGGCCGCCCTCAAAGGCCTGTGAAATAACTGGTGGAACAGTTATGTGACCTGGAGAAGTCACGTCCTCCACACCCCTCTTTAAGTGTGGGAACAGCGAGTCAATACATTTGAAAGTGTTTATTTGTCCACAACTTCAGTTTGACAAGGCACGATAGTGTTCTGGCTTTCCTCACACTTAGTTAAACGGCTAATAAGACTTGCAAATGAACATTTCCCGGGCCATTAGCTGCATTATTTGATCACAAGAGTTCCAGGAAAAGACAATGTAAGTCACAGAGAAAAAAAATAAAAAGCCAAGGTTACTGAAATAAAAGAGTCCTGGATTGATGGATGTTCATGTGAAACTAATTTCCACTAACTAGTTATTTATAATCTGATAATGTGTTTGATTTGTAGACATGTCCTTTTTTCTTAAGGGTTATTTAAGAGGTTTTATTCATTGATGTTGAAAGCATGTATGTATCAGCATTTAACCTCCACATAAAGACATAGGTTTATGAAAATACTTAATCTCTCTTACATAAGATGTTCTCAGCAGCCTAATACAAATTCACATAAAGATAACTTGGGGAGGTGCGTCAGTGCAGAGATTAGAGATGTGGACACAATATCCTGAATACCTTGCAAATTAATACAAAATGGCAAGCTTCAGCTTCAGAAATCATCACAAAACGAAACAACCCAACTCTGGCACTCTGACTCTCAACACAAACTTTAAAAAGCATTGCTTTGATTCCATTACATGGCACTGTACTGTGTGTGTTGCGTGTGTTGTGTCCACCTCATGCATGATGTAAAGTGTGTGTTGGTGAAACAAATAGGCCTATAGACCGTCATCCTAACGTGACAAACTGTTTACACTACATTTACATACACACCTGGCTGTGCACCTGCTGCAGTGCATGGCATAAATACATACAATGAGAGTCACATATTTAAATGTCAAGGGCAGCTGCCTTCAGGATGTTTTTACTGTCAGATCTGAATACAACTTAAAACAACTTAGTTAGGATTGGAGTGGCCATTTTTAACCTGTGGTGGTGAACCACACCTTGAACAGTTTGACTGAGGCCAAGTACAATTCAATGACATGACAAAGTCATAATTAATACATGATGTGACAGGGCCTCTTAACATCCAAAATAGATAATAGCCTACTGACACATTTAGGTAGGATGTTACTCAACAACAGCCCTAGGTCTCGCTTCTTCTCTATCTAAAGGAGGATTTCAGTAAGCATAATAGTTGAAGTACAGTATAGTGTTGTTGTGAGATGTAATAACATGCACTTGACACACATATGTCATTATTAGGGGTCTAGTTACGTATAAAAGGTGTCCTGAACGAGGATTCTGCTGTCATTTTACCGTTATATCTTATAATGAAAACAACATGAAACACAACGGAAACGGGTGTCATAAGAAAAGGGTTAGCAAGAAAAGGCGGATGTTACACATTACCTTGAACACTTTGCCAAACGCTCCATCTCCCAGCTCCCCAATGATATCCCATATTTCCTCCGGGTTGACGTCTCTATGTACATGTTCATACTGTTTTTTCTTCTTGTCAGGCCCCAGCTTAAATATCTTCCGAAAATTGAAGAACGACATGTTTTCAGGAGAGAACTACAGAGCTGTGGATGCGGTCTCTTCGGCTATTTCCGCCAAGAAGATATAGCCTAGCGGTTCCTCCCGAGCTTAATTGGCTATCGAAATAACAGCAAGCAGGCGTAAACTGCTGTTGTAGCCATTCAACTATGATAATGCCAATTATAACTTCCCTCGACGGTGGTTATTCATAATCACATCATAGACGGGCGAGATGAGGGATACGGAGAAGAGTTCGCTGTTACGCACAAGCTAGTATTTCCGTTTTGAAAAAAACAAAACACAGTTACATTAAACAGCAAATATCGAGCATTTCGTCACACACGATACGACATTATCATTATTAAACGTTAGTAATACAACGGAGAGTCACAGAGCCCATGCCTCGGTTGGCTGGGCACACAGAAGTTAACGGAGCAGCATTAAACTAGATAACGTAAATTGATTTCCGTTAAAAGACGTTATAAAATAAAAGCAAACAAACAGACTTTTGGTCTCAGAAATAAGTACAGAGAAAATAAACAGTGTTGTAAAGTAACTAAGTAGATTTACTCAGATCCTGTACTTAAGTACAATTTTGAGATAGGCTACTCGTACTTTACTTGAGCATTTCAATGTTATGCTACTTTGTACTTCTACCCACCTGCAATTCAGAGGTGAATTGAGTACTTTTAATACCTTAAGTTACTTTGCAGATTTTGTTTAATAATGCCACAAAACATCAGAAAATAAATGTGGAAATAATATCACACTATTCATTTATCTTTATGTTTCCACTTGTATTCAATTAAGCGTTGGCTGCACTGTGTTGTTGAATGAGAATGTCGAATGTAGATGTAGCATTGTGTCATAATAATAATGGTTATTATCTCAGGTGATTCGCTAGACGCTTTTATTGTGAAGGCCTGCGTAGATGTTTCCGGTCGCTCTGTCTGTCGGTGGTGAATTGACGCAGTTAGTTAGCTGTGACTGTTTCCTGAATCACCTCACAGGACAGCTCAGTCTCAGCCCCTCGGCTCTACCACGCATGCTACTTGCGTCCTGTCGTCATGAGGAGGAAAACATGGTAGACGTAGTATTGCTCAGGCCCACATCATGTTTTTATGGAGTCAGATGATGTAGCGTAGACCTACTGATCATCCCAGCTAATTCACAGTAGCTAGGCAGACATGTGAGCTGTGCGGGTTAAGCATCCGATCATGCTTAAACTTATGATTACATTAGTTTGCATCATACAATAATTCCCAGTAAAAGTGTAAATATACACTATATCCAGGGTACAACAATGCAGGCTCTCTTATTCATAATAACTATATTAAGTGGTCTGCAGAACACTTCTATATAGCCTATATAGAAGTGTTCTGCAGAATAAATTGGAATACATATGGAAATTGAATAAATATGAATTTACCTAGGAGATATATCTCCAGGTAAATTAATATGTATTCCAATTCTATATGACTTTGCCATTATTGTTAGTAATTACTTCATATCATTGTTTTGACAATGCTTCCAAGATTCGCCTGCAACCTTGCTCCAAGGATCCTTTGGCCACTAGTAACAAACAATAAAACAACAATGCAGCGCTTTTATGTTTACTGGTTTAAAAAAGAAAACAATTGACAAGAAGGTACACGGACTAAAAAGGCAGTAAGCAACATTATAAATCCCTCAGAAGTGTTATTAAGTAGTCTAGTATACTGCGCTAGCCATGTTTACACAGTGCAAATAATAACGATAATATTATTAATTATACAAAATGCACCACTTCATTAGGATGGTGACATTTTTGTGTGTGATGTAGTGCCACCTTGTGGTAAAATTAACTCAATGTTGTTCTCCTTCTAACCTCAATGCTCCTGCCTCCACTGGGAGCGAGCAAAGTAATTTGCCATGTGCTGAGTTTAAGTGCTGTAGGAAATCCCACTGTGACTTTGAAATTAAGTGCCAAATGGACGGTGTACGGTACGTGATGGTCAGCTAAGCAGACACATTGCATATTTATATGTAGTTGGTCATGCGTTCCAAGTATTTATGCTTTTATTCCCCTGCTGTGGCTGCGTTTGTAGGCTAAATAACAGATGCGAAAACGGTTTTGTTATGAAGGCTGTAGACTTATTAACCAGGATAATATGAGGGCAACACTACTATTCTCTTTCAATCAACTTTTATTGCACAAAGAATCGTGCTTTTCATCATAGGGTGTCTAAATATTGTCCAAACTCAATGGTTTTGTGAATTGACATTTTCTTCACAGAGTTACACGTGAGAAACAAATGAAACACGTCTTCAAAGGGTCTCGTGCTGTGTGTCCAGCCAGCTCCGCGGGACCGCCCCGCACACAGGGACATGCCCTGCCCCGCTGCCTGAGCTCTGCTGCGGTAGGCCAGCACTCCTTGAGGGAGGGAAAGACTGATGAACCCCAGTTTTATTTCTGCGTGGTCATGTTTCACAAGGAGTTCAGAAGCTCCGAGACCGCCTGACACCACCGTTTCATGGATGCATCTGAAGTTTAGGCGCGGAGACTCTTTTTCTCTGTCCCTCTATTAACTTTCCATTCGTCTAAAGTCAATTAGCTAATGTTTTTGGACATTCATTATAGTTTTCATGCTTGAGCGTCTTCTTTTGTTGAATTTAGAGTATTTCTTGTTGCAAATCCCATTCAGTTTGTCAAGATGCAGCTCCGGACCGTCCTAGACGTTAATGTTGTGGACGTGCTGAAGAGAAGGAATCCCTCCAAACACTATGTAAGTGTTCTCGTCCTCTTTGTTTCTGCACTTATGTTGTAACCATTGTCTTCACATTTAAGACTTGTCTGTCGTTCACCCACTTTGGTTTTGACTGAATGGCTTTCCAATGATTGGATTGATTTGTCTTGACATTTTGTACATAATATCCATGGTGTCCTATGATAAATCCAAATGAATTTTGTAGTTTTGAGGAATGTCCCTTTTGTGCTACCAAGACATTCACATTTAAGTGAAATGTGGATGGATGACATTTGACATGGTGAGAGCAGCCTCATAGAGCTGCTAAACGCTGTAGACCTTTAAAAGCCCTTCCCATGGCATGACGTATTTGGTTGGCAGTCAAACATATTGTCTACGTGTTGCAAACTATTGCCAACGTGTTGCAAACTATTGCCAATAGTTAATTGGTAGTAAATGGACGAACATGGTGTTTTCAGGATTTATCAGAAATGTTCCTATTTTCGCAGGGTGTGTGTGTGTGTGTGTGTGTGTGTGTGTGTGTGTGTGTGTGTGTGTGTGTGTGTGTGTGTGTGTGTGTGTGTGTGTGTGTGTGTGTGTGTGTGTGTGTGTGTGTGTGTGTGTGTGTGTGTGTGTGTGTGTGTGTGTGTGTGTGTGTGTGTGTGTGTGTGTGTGTGTGTGTGTGTGTGGTGTGTGTGTGTGTGTGTGTGTGTGTGTGTGTGTGTGTGTGTGTGTGTGTGTGTGTGTGTGTGTGTGTGTGTGTGTGTGTGTGTGTGTGTGTGTGTGTGTGTGTGTGTGTGTGTGTGTGTGTGTGTGTGTGTGTGTGTGTGTGTGTGTGTGTGTGTGTGTGTGTGTGTGTGTGTGTGTGTGTGTGTGTGTGTGTGTGTGTGTGTGTGTGTGTGTGTGTGTGTGTGTGTGTGTGAGACAGGGAATAGGAGATCAAGTAAACACAGTTTCGCTGTAGCTTACAAGCCAGGAGTAGTTTTGCATCCTGCCTGGCAAACTAATTTTGCAAGTATTTCTACACACTGTTTAATGTCCTGCAGCTGACCAACTAATCAGCTAATATGGCCAACAAACTGACGTTAGCTGTGTACGTCTCTGTGACTGTTTGTTTGCAGGACAAGATGTTTGTAGGATGAATAACGGGGACATTTGCAGGAAAGCAAATCTAGGTTATGAAAGTCAGTGGTTTTGAATGTATTGTTGTAGGGAAGTCTGTATCTCTCATAACATAGTATATGCAACATTTAAATTTGATGTTCCAATTGTCTCATTCTTCTATGAACAACAATATTGTTTTACATCCTAATGTTATTTTAAGGCAATAACATAAACAAGCCCAATGAGTAAACTTTATTTTCATTGCATATAGTTTGTTTGTTTATTTTTATTTAAAAGACAGTGCACATTAATTCACATTGCTGTAAATGAGCCAGTATTAGCCAGCAGGCTAATTTTCAACTGTTGTCCTTGGCAAGATGTTAACTGACCACAACAAGACTAGAAAATAAAAACATAATTAAATAGAGTACAGCAGACAACATCAGTACACCAATAAATAAATAGCAGTACACCAATAAATAAATAGCAGTACAACAATAAATAAATAGCAGTACAACAATAGAGAGGAACAAACAAACATGCAAACAGATGAAATATCATCATACCTTGATTCAGTTAAAAGTGTTCACATTTTTGATTGTTTAAAAGCCAGTTCTTATGATTGTGGTTAAATGTATGATAAGAGGTGTTATTCCTGATCTGTATTGGTATTGTGTTCCAGAGTGTAGGTGCCCTCACAGAGAAACAGTGTTTGCCAAAGGAACTGGACCTAAGAGGGACTGCACAGTCCCCTCTTAGGGCAGACCTTGTGGTTCTGCTGTTTGAATTTTTCTGTTGTATAAAAGTGCAGAGTGGTGGGGGTGCCTTGCCGTTTAGCATTTTAAAAATGAGACATGCATCAGTGTGTTTTAATATATTTTCCCAGCTGAGCAGGTTATGTTTGTCCAGGATTTTGCAATGGTGGTATAGCTTTGGTTTTTTGTCAAAAACTTTGAGAGCTTGCTTGTAAAGTGACAGGATGGGCCTTAATGTTGTGCTATTCGCCTGGGTCCAGCTGGTCATACAGTATGTTAGGTGGGGAAGGATCATGGCAGTCATATAGAGTTTTGCAACAGGTGTTGTCAAACAGTTCCTTATATATCTAAAATTTGCTAGATTGTATTTAGTTATTTGCGTTACCTTTCTCACTTGTTTTTTGAAGGATAAAGTAGTGTCAAGGATAATGCCTAGATATTTGAAATGTGTAACTGTTAATGTGTTAGTAGATCTTACCGAGTCAACAAATTGCAGTTGAGCATCAAAAGGTTAACCAGAAGTGCATACAACGTACAGATCATATAATTAAAAGTAATAAAGAATAATAGAAGGTTAAGTGGAAGATATGAATCTGCATCGGCAATGATATCAACAGGCTATGTTAGGTATATAACATTACACTACGTACTGTATGTGGTTTTTATACATTTAAGCACTGTGGACTTTTGTGTACCCTTCTGGCAGTGAGAGTTATGGCAAATACACTGTTGGCAAGTGCTTTTTGCTTTGTAGTTCCTTATATCAGAGCCATCCATACTATGAGACAGTACAGAGTTGATTAAAATGTCCTCATATGTGAATTTAGGCTTTTTTTACATGTTGTCTTGCCGGATACTAAGGGGCTATGGAAGTCGTAATGTATAACCATCCAAAGATGCATTGTAAAAACACAATTGTGTTCAGACCGGAAGTGAACAAATGGGCGGGGCAGTAAGGTGATTACCTTTTTATTATTTCCCCCACTATTCTTCCACCTAGTTCCGTCCTACAGTGCTATAAATATCTGTTAGTAGCATGCTTAGCTTAGCATAACAACTGAAAAAAGATACTCAATGCTTTACTGCATGAATATAATAGTTAAAGTGATGGACCAAATATACCAGTGTGGCTGTAGATTCCTGGTCTTGGTTGATTCTATGGTCTGTTTTTGGTGTTGGCTTTCTGACTTGAGTAATCAAATCCAAGGAGCCATGAGACATGTCTCTGCGGGACTGCAAAAATCTATTAGTCCATCAGGTACAATTGGATTAATTAACCTGAGAGTTAGGATCAATTGCATCATCCATCTCCTGCTTAGGGAGACTCCTGAAGGCCACTAACCGTAGGGCACAGACTTTCCCTTGGGATTGAAGCCGGAGGTGAGGGTTGACTGGGAAGTCCCCACGAGGGAAAAAACAGAAATCTCATTATCTATGAGCTAAGCAACTGAAAATGCTTATCCGGTTTGAGAGAGGAAAGAAGCAACCCTTTGTCTTTTGTCCCCACTGTTCAAGTGTGACTTCCTTCCAGGGACTCATGACACTGGAGCCAGAGAGTACATGGCAACTAATCCTTGTTTACATACATCACGAGAGAGGGATCATTTTAGGGAAAATTATATCCATTTGCAAGTCCTTAGTTTGTGAAGTTCATCGCAGAAACATGCTCTTTTATACATTTAAATTATTATTTTGTGTTAAAATGTGCCTGTGAGCTACATGCATATGGTAATTGCTTGCAGATGAGTCCACACATACTGCCAGTGTGTATCCATTTGTGTTTAATTGATTTGTATAATAATATCTTGCATTAAATACCAATAGGCTTATGCGGTGTCTGTTATTCTGTTTGTGACCAGCACCATCAATATTACTCTAACTGTTACCCAATGCCCACACAAATGAACAATTCATATCAATTCCTTTTTTTCAGTTTCATAATTTATATTATTATATTAAAAATGGTTGTCGGTTCTTTTGGGATGTATCTTGACCTCACACACCCTCACTTTGAGCCATGCTGTTGTCTCAACTCAGAGTGTTTTCTCATGCTGTCTTTATCTAATTGGCGAGCTGCTGGAGAACTTGTTCCGCCTCGCTGAAGACTCTTTCTGTAATGAACAGTGTGCAGACTGAAGACTGCATTTCAAACTAGTAACTGATGTCTTTGTAGATTGCCACCATATGTGTACATGCAGCTTTTGTAAACATGCTCTTAGATGGAAATGCATGAGGTGCGGCCATCTGTTTCCGAACCTCAGGGTGTGCACAATTGTTTGTGGGCCCTTTTATTGTTGAGGCAAATGGAGCATTTATTTTGGGAAAACTTCCCGCAACAGTGTTTTGTTCTTTAAATGACTGATGTCTGCCAAGGAAATGCTATTCCCATTTCAGCTTCTGTTTGAGTAAACACGTCTTCCCTGTCATTATTCCTGGTGATAGATATAAGCGCAGGAAGTTGTGGACATATCAGGAGCATCATTTGCTTCCTTAGACAGTGGACTCACGCAGACATTGTGAACGGAAAATGCAAAGTTGTTACTTACACAAGGCGCTGAAACGCAACAACGCAATGTTTTTCTAGCAGACCAGAAAAGATGGACTTTTTGTTATTAGCACTGTAGAATAATAATTTGCAATCAGCTGCACTCAAAACACAAATGTAATTCATTATGAATGGTTCTAAAGACATAATACCTCAAATCTATTGTCCCTCTTATTAACCCCTGATGTATTTCCAATGTGTGACGGTAACAGACGAACTTAACGAGTTTATTTGACCGTTGATGACCTCTTGAAGTTAAGTCAGAAGGGAATGCACTTTGTCATTAAGGCAGGGCAAGCTAAAGCGGTGCCGTGGTGTCTTTGACAAAGTGACTGCTCCTAATGGACCACTTGTGTTTGTGCTTCTCTCACTAGGTGTACCTCATCAACGTCACTTACTCGGACTCCACTTCCCATATCATCTACAGGAGATACAGTAAATTCTTTGAGCTACAGGTAAGTTGTACTGGTAAATTAAGTAAATATTTCTACTGTCACTTAATACATGAGCAGCCTGAGCCCTAAAACTTGCAAAATGTTTGTTGAAAATGAACCGGATATGTCTTCATAGACTCTGTGAGGTCAGTTTGACCTTTTAGTCTCTCTTTCTGTTCATCTGCTGAAAGGCGGCATGCTCAATGGAAGGTCTCATTTAAGAAGACTGGAGCCGGTTTGGAAAAAGGGAAATGGGGGTTAATCCAGTAAGCAGATGCAGGAAGAAAACACCACCTCAGTCAGATTACAGCTTTGGTCAGTGTTATGCTTCAGGACGTTTTTAAGGGATCCACTAGCATCCAGTGAAATGCCTGAAATTCCTTACATTGACTAATTTTACATTTTAACCACACAGTGCTTAGTAGTCTAAATGTATTGCAAGTTGAAAAGTCATTTTGAAACATCTTAGCAGCTTAAGCAACAATGTGAAGGGTTTAAACCTAAATCTGTGCATGCCTTAATAACAGTTCTTCTAAAGGAGCGTCTCTGGCACTTCTCTGATAACTCCCTCTGCCAGACTGCACTCTCCAGTGCTGAGGCTCTGGTGGGCTGGCTGTACTGGAGGCAGCAGAGGAAACCCTTTGTTCTCTGGTCTCTTGCTAATAGCCAGGGAAATGCTGCCCTGGTCTGTTTGATGGAAACAGGGCTTCTCTCCTGTCCAAGTAAACATTAGTCTTGTCCATAGATCCCTGCTGCCGGGGTGTGTTTGTCTGGCCACGGTAATCCGTGAAGAACAACAGTCTCCAGCTGTCCATACAAAATTGGGTGGGGATAGTGTGTTTTATTTGTCTTTATGTGAACATAGTCATACAGTATAGGTGAAGGATGAAGTGTCTCGAGTGAAGCAGACTGGAAATGACCTACAATCTATGATGAGTATTAGACTACGAAGATAGCATGTTGACAGATGCTTAAAGTAATCCTGCATTATGAAAAGTATTGAATAATTCAAAACAGTTGCTTATCTTAGATTTTAAGCTAGCTGAAGAAGGAGGTTGTTGTTGTTTGGGTAATGCAAGGACCAATCCCATAGCATTGGAATACATGAAGAGTTAGCTGTGGTCAGGAAAGTGTTGGGGGTTGGGGGAATGAACAGTTTGGGGCTTTGTTAATGGAAAAATGTGGCTTTCCTTTTAACATTTTAGATGACGATTTAACCTGCTGAATGTCCCCTTATAATTTAAATTATATTGAGTGTAGTGTTGTTTCTTAGGGCCTGTATTAGAATATTTGTCTTTTCTTCAGTCTGAAATTGAGATTTTGATTGTATGTCTGCCAAATGACACCTCCAGTCCTCCCCCAGCTCTGCACAGTTCTGTCTTTTTAGAACAATTGCCTGTTGTATGCTCACCAGAAGCTGACAGACAAAAATGCATTTGACACCCTTGGCCTGACAAATGTGACCATGATCTCATCGGATAACCTTTAAATCAGTATTCAGAAAAGCCAGGAAAGGTCACAGAACAAGAAATGCCTTTAAGGCTGAGGCTGATTATTCATATTATGTCCAACATCAGCCAACACTGTTCAGCTGCTCATAAAAAAGCTACTCATCGACAACAGGCAGCTTTGCTCTTTGTCTTTTTAAGATGAGGAATCCATTTTGGTTACCAAATGGATGTCCAAGAGTGCACTCGCTGCTAATGAATCAAACCTCCTCAGTGTACTCAAGACAACTCATAACTGCTCCTCAGGGAAGCAATTATCATAAATAATCAGTATCCCCTCATTACCAGATTCCTTCTCTCTTTGTGTTTTCTGCTGACCTAAAGTGAATCTAAGGAGAAAAAAAGCATTTGTCATGTATTTGCAGAGTTACACATAATAGTACTCACTTTCAAGACGTGTGTTTTCATGCTGTATACTGCTGAGCCTGAGTTCCATAAATGTTGTTTCTGGTGTCAAATGGAAATGTTTTTTAACCACATTTCTTTGACGTGAGCAGAATTGGTCAGTGTGTCGAGCAGAGTTTACCCCCTCCACGCCCTTCAACTACAGAGCACACAGGTCACAGCATTCCTCAGGGGGATTGTGGAGTGTGCATGCTGGCCTGGTTTCCTTTGACACAAACTTCCCATAGTCGTCATTATTTTTGGATGGGATAATCGGACCTGGTTCAGCTCTACTCTGTCTGCGTTATAGTTTATCTTGCCTGCTTTCATGGGACTTTGATAAGGTGAACCTGAATTACATTTGTATTGATTTGAGGGAGGAAACACTCATGGGTGAGAATAATGTCAATTTAAGGATATTTATTATTTAGAAGACAAATGTAACCTTCCGTTCTACAATGAAATGCTGTCTGAGTCATGATGGAGTAACACCCAAAAAAAAAAAGTATCCAAAGATTCCCCAGAGTCCCCTTTTTTTGTTCAGTTGTTAAAACCTGAGGCCTACATTACCCACAATGCAATGCAACAGATGACAGTCCAGTCTCAGATTTTGGTGTGTTATGCTAGTAGCTGTTAGTGTAGCCTCAAGCATAGATGAGGAGCTGGCTACACAGGACTGGTTACTATACTTACTTTTCAAATGTGTAGTCTTCATCCCCAATCATGCTGACTAGCAGAAATATTTTCTTTTCAAAAGACTTTACAATGTTGCTGCAGTACCAAAAGCAGCATTTGATGTTGAAAATGATAACAATGCAGCTTTTGCAACAACATGCATGATACATCGGGGCCATTTTATGACCGAGAGGCCTGTTTCATCACAATCTCTCTACAGTAAACAACAGTCAAGTAGATGTCAAAACACAACCCATAGATATAATCAGATTATTGCTTTCCCACTCAAACATTTCTCCAAACTCCCTCTGACTGAGATTCCTCTCAGAAGAGTTAATTTGTCTGCTGCACAGCGGAGTGTCTCTTTGTCTCTTCCTCCCTTTCCACTCCAGTCAGTGCAATTATGTTAAATGCTTCGATGATTATCATTACAGCGTACAGAAGCTGTTTGGGTTCTCCCGTCGTCACCATAATTCATATCCATCACGTCACATGCTGAAATGATGCCAGTGTAGAGAGGATTGAATGTTTTCGGCACTTTCTTTTCTCCCAATTATCCACAACGCTGATTTTCAAGTATGACTGGGAAACTGCATTACATCATAACACCTGTTGCTCCGTGGTTCATTTCCCCAGTGGGAACACTTGGCTGACACTGCAGCTTAATATGCTTAAGTATCCTTTGCAGAGTTTGCAAAAGCAACATAGAGTAAATACAGCATCTCAGAGCTAAGTCCCTGAAATTTGAGAAATGTTTTCCCTCAGAGTTTTGACCCAAGTTGTCCAGCTGTTGCCATAGTAACAAATGTCACACCTGTCCCGTAGAGCTGCAAGTGTATCCAGGCAGGTCCCCGGGGGCGGAGGTAATCATCGCCTCTCTGTCGGGAGTGGTGGTCTCTGAAGGTGCTGAGTGAAGAACGCTCCCATTTTAGAGGGAGTGTATGGCTACATCCAGCTAGGAGGCTGATAACATGAGTGTGTCAGACACACGGTAACGCTGCCAGTGCACTCTTACATAAACGGGGATTTCTAAGAAACCACATCTGTTGGTACGCCTGTTATAATTAGGGCCTGAGCTCCACTAGAGTCGGAGTGAAGACCTATTGTAATCCTTGTGTAAGACCAGATAAGGAAATTATACAAAAGCATAATAATGCAAGTTCACCCTCAAAGAGGAAATAACTTCTCACTCTTGGAAATATCCAGACATTGGAATTTGAATGTTTTTAAAATATATTTAATAAATAAAATAAAAACTACCCATTCCAAACACTAGAACAAATTGACTATTGGGCTCTGTTAACACAATGATGCACTTCCTGTGTCTTATAATGCTAAACCCTTCTTTTTATTTTGTAAGCTAAAGTGTTGGTGACATTTATCAGGAAACAAAACACGTATGTAAACTCAACAGGCAATATCAAAGGTCATGTCCATGTCAGACCTGTATAATCGTAGTGGTAAATGGTTTCCTAAACAAACATTCTTGTTTGTATTTATATTTGTTGAGGTTGAGGAGCATAAAACACTAGGTGTTGATAACCAGAGCCGTTCTATGTACTTTTCCCTAAAAACAGAATACAATGGCTGCGCTCTTCAAAATATCTCTTGTTGGCTGTCTATATTTTCAAGAAGAGAGGAAATGCCATGCCCTGAGAGAAGTTAAAGGATTTAGCCAAGGCAGCATATTACTGTAAGAAAGAAATGAACCACAAGAAGAGAAAACAAACCACTCTTACACAGGCAATCCCACTTTACCCTCCAAGCTCGATTCTGTTTGTCCACCTGGTTCTTTTTGGCCTGGTGTAAACCAAGACTCCCGGCTCCTCCTCCAAGTTGAGTGTGCTTTAGCTCGATGCTCACAGACTTTGCGGTTTAACAGAGCCCATCTGGAACAAGGCAAAGCAGAACGAGCAAAGGCGGGGCAGCATCTGGATTTTGAGCTTTCTGTTACTATAGGATGCTCTCATATGTGCTCATGGTACTGTGATTTATTCAAGGAAGAAACCAGAAGCTTTTGTCCTTGACACAAACGCATACACACGCATATTGGACACATCCATATTTTTTCAGCACTCAACAAAACAACCTCGTGCATTATTCACTACACAGCACATGTTCTTTTTCCACATGGGACAGATACACACATGTATACTTAATCCAAGTAGACACATGCAGAGACATCAAACTACTACAAATAGGAGGAAATAGTTGTAATCTGTCATCATGAAGGACCTAAGAGTATTCTTTCTATAAAGTGTATTCTGTCTGTATCACCCTTTATCTCTTCATAGATAAATGGTTAACATCAAAGTGTTAATTATCTCCTCCGATGGCGATTAAAGCTCCTTAAGCGGAACTTGCTTTTGATTTTTCTTTTCAAGTGTGGGTGATGTAACCTTGTCTGCTGCCCCCGAGATCAAAGTGTGTTGTAGTTTCACGACACAGTAGCTTTTCAGAAGATATTTAATTACACCCACGTTGAACTCATGTGTCATAACAAAAAGGTCGTCTGTTCCTCTTTTCAAATGCAACCCCCATTTTTTTTGTTCCTATACCCCTCACAAATTCCTCCACTTTCAACTAACTGATTAACGTGTGGTAGATAACACACAGTTCATGTGGCTAAGCCATCAAATAGTTACTTGATTATAATAGTACGTTGGCATCCATCTGTTTTCGTGGCAGTCAAAGAGTCATGTTGTTGATTTCTTGCTGCAGAACTCATGCTTTTGTCATTCTTTACTCCCTTCTCCTTTTTGCAGATGCGAATCCTCGACAAATTCCCAATCGATGGAGGACAGAAAGACCCCAAAAAGAGGATTATTCCTTTTTTGCCAGGTGATAAACACAATACATTTAAGATGTATTAAAGACTGCAGATTTCAAGCAAAAGAAAGGCTGTCAGTCATATTTATGCACAATCGCTGTTTGTCAGCAAGCCTCCATACTCCACTCCATGGATTGGCCCACAACATTGCATTGTTTATTAACTGCCATACAGGATCCAAGCTAAATGAATTTGTGGGGTGCCATGGCAGTAGGAGGCTAGCAGAGAGGGATTTGTATAATCTGATGAACTCGTTGTGGGCCAGAGCAGAGGAGAGCAGTGAAGAGATCCTTTGTTAGACAAGCTGTACTGCTCAAGTCTGACCACTGCTGTTTTGATCTTTCTGTAATTCTTCATGGAGTGAACTGCATACCCTCCACACAGCACACATCATGCACACTTTTACTGTTTAGTATCTTTCATAAATATAGACACTGATAACAGCTCATAGGAGTTATAAAGTGAGGATTAGTAACCTTTTACAAATGGTCTAATTTATTAGGGTTAAAATGCCCTTTGGAGCTCAATTGATTTTAGAGTCAAAGCTGTTTTCAAAATAAAACATTTAATCATGTATGCTATTCTTTTTCTTTGGTTAGTCATTTAAAAATGAAGGTAAACCCACTTCCTTCCTCCTTTGTTTAAATGCAACAAATAGCAAACCTGTTATTTATTGCGCTTGATAATCTAACATTTTAATGTTAGATTATCTTGTATCCTTTAGTTTCCCGTGGTATATGTACAACTGAACTGACAGTGCTCTGTTTTTCCTCAGGTAAAGTCTTATTTCGCCGAAGTCACATAAGAGATGTAGCCGTCAAAAGACTAAAGCACCTGGATAATTACTGCAAAGTAAGACAATGGCTGCATGTCTCATAAAGTCCTCTTTAAGTTAATTGTATCACTCTGTCTGCTGCACACGATACATCTTGTAGGAAAACAAATGACTGATGATGACTACCCATGTTTGGTTTTGTCGGAACAGCCCTTTATCTATGACAATGCTCTACTCCCTGAACATTTGCCACCGCATTTTGAAGGCAGACCTCAACATTTATCTCCCCCACCAGCCTCAACAGGAAAGCAACAGCGCTATCTGTGCTGGTCATTTCCTGTCACCAAAGTAAATAGGCAGCCTATGAAGGAAACAAGGGAAATGGGGGGGAACACAGGGGTAAAAGAGAAATAAGAATGAATCAGCAGGCTACAAGTCTAGTATGAGTGCAGATGGCTACCTGATCCGTTTATATGAATTAGGTCAGAGAAGGGAATGTGGGTCAGGTGCAGTGCCAAGTGTGGCAACAGTTTTCCTTTGTAAAGCACCTTGAATTGCCTGGTGCTGAAAGGTGCTATATAAATAAACTTGCCTTGCCTTGCCTTATAGGAACCAAGCAGGATTTGCTGTGAAGACAAGCCTAGTATTAATTTTTTTAATATTGTTTCTTTAAAGCCGTCTTTAGTGGGCTGAAGTATCTAATGTTCAACGCCCATGCAGCTGAGACAGGTTTCTATTCAACTATATCACCTCTGTGGGTTTTCCTTTGTTTTAACCCTCACTCCGTGCTCAGAGCCTTCTTCCTTCCCCTCCACACCCTCCACATCTCCACCCAGTCTCTTTAGCTGACTGACTGTACAATCACAAAGTGTATAAGAGCAGTTATTCATTGTCATTCAAACCAAACTCGAGCACTTTTAAACAGCACCTGCAACTTTTTTTTAATATATGTTTTTGTCACAAACACATGCTTTCTCCCTCCTTTTCCCGCCCACAGGCTCTTATGAAGCTTCCCACCCACATTACCCAGAGTGAGGAGGTCCTAAAGTTCTTTGAGACAAATACAGAGGACCTCAACCCTCCCAAAGAGTGAGTAACTACCACTGCTGACTTTATAAATCATATATCATTCAGTATTAGCGTCATCTCTTTTAAACTAGCCATCGCCCTCTGGCGTGTTACGCTCCAGCAGCAAACTGTGTGTGGTTCAGCAGCTGGAACAGGTTTCACTCGCAGTGACCCATCTTGATCCAGAGGCTTTGCTGTGTGTCTCAGAGATGATTGATGGGTGCTGGTTGAGAGGCACTGCGTTTTTTTTATTAATAATGATTTATAGGAGGTAACACGCGATCGCCAAAACAAATGCGTAAGGATCAGAGGTGTCATACGAGTGCAGCTGAGTTCAAGTCTCAGAGCAGATAAGGCTTCAGGGCTAGTCATTTGTCAAAAGCACTTCTAAGTCAGAGTGGGAGTAATTACAGACTGGCTGCTAGATTCATTTTTGTATATATTCTATTCTTCCCTTTTGTCTATGTTAAAATTAAGTAACATGTTTTTCTTCATAAGTGCATACATTTGTGTTTGTACTTCTCCCACCACACTCAATGAGAAAAATGTGTTGGAGTTACCTCTTGAGTGGTCTCTCCTCCACCACCACCACCACCAGACACACAACCTCTCCCAGTCATGTTAATCCCACTTCAAAGCGAGATCCTCCTCCAGTCTTGCAGCTTCTCAATTTAAATTGAGACGTTGAGGTCTAAAGGCCCATGCCACCCAAGTGCTCAGTTCACTTCTGCTGGATCTGGACCATTTCAACCTGGTGTTTATTATTTTTTTCTTTAGTTTGTTATATCATACAAAAAGGCAATTGGTTGAAAAAGGATGAATAAATAAAGCACATTTGAGAGCTATTTCTAATAATAATAATAATAATAATAATAATTTGAAAACAGAATAAAAATTAAGAGCATTTCGGCTTGGGTAATAATTATAATGTATTTGTTCTTCTGTCATCTTGACTGAAACATAAGTATAGATTGTTTACCATTCAGCCTTTATGTACTCTAACTAACTAACTAACTAACTATTTAGGGTTGCATTAAGAATGGTAATACTATTCTCCAACAATAAAAGCTTGATTTTCCAGAAAGAGAAACAATTAGGGAGTAAACTTATACACAGTTATGTAACAAGACCTAGAATATTGCAATTGGTGTGGAAAACTTGATAAATAAATTAAAATGTTAAACAAAATACAAGTATGTAAAACAAGCAGAGGTCAGTAGGTGGACAATAACACGTCTTATATTTCAAACTGATGTAAGTTCTTTAACAATAAGTAGGTGCTTCTAACCCTGCTCGCTAAGCATGATGAAATTCTGACAGGTAATAAGGTAATATTTCAGTATCCTTTCTCTCTTGGACCAGACCACACAACCCTATCATAACAAACACAATGATGTGTACTACATCACCGGTAATACATCTCTAGGCAGACTGATTCCAGATGTTTTAAGAGTTGTAGAAGATGAGTTCCCATAAATCAAATCACAGGCAATGTTGTTTGACAAGTCTTCATCTGCTACTGCCATCTAACGGTCAACAGTCGTCACTGCACAGAGTTCAGAAAAAAAAGAAATTATGTTGATCCGTCACAAGAGGGAGCCATGCAACAGGCCTTAAAACTGTAAGATGGTTTCTTTACTTCTGGAGAAGTGTGTGTGTGTGTGTGTGTGTGTGTGTGTGTGTGTGTGTGGTGTGTGTGTGTGTGTGTGTGTGTGTGTGTGTGTGTGGGTGTGTGTGTGTGTGTGTGTGTGTGTGTGTGTGTGTGTGTGTGTGTGTGTGTGTGTGTGTGTGTGTGTGTGTGTGTGTGTGTGTGGTGTGTGTGTGTGTGTGTGTGTGTGTGTGTGTGTGTGTGTGTGTGTGTGTGTGTGTGTGTGTGTGTGATGTGTGTGTGTGTGTGTGTGTGTGTGTGTGTGTGTGTGTGTGTGTGTGTGTGATGTGTGTGTGTGTGTGTGTGTGTGTGTGTGTGTGTGTGTGTGTGTGTGTGTGCTTCTCCCCCGTTTTGCTCCTCGCCCCGCTGTTTTTCCTTGTCTTCCCCCGTCCTTTTACCGTCCTGGGGTCCTGCTTGGCCCCTCCCTTTAATGTTACTGAGATCATATGCAGATTGTATTTATTATTGAGTTTTTTTTTCTTTCATCAAAGTCATCAATCATTGCTTCAACACTGCGAAGTTAGTCTGACACTTATGCATTTGAAACTTGGCAATGTAATAAGATTATTTCAATTAAAAGTTAGTTTTAAGTTATTTTGATGGAATAATGTGAACGGTAACGCCAGCCCATGCTTTTTCTAAATGTATTTTGCTGCCGTTTCTGCACCTTGACTTTGCTTTTTTTTTACTTTTGACTAGAATTATGAAAGTCACACTATTTGAATCCCCATGGGGAAAGTTTCCCTTGGCATTTGGTCCACCCTAACCATTAAGAAACAGTGAGCAGCCACAACACAGTGCCTGGACCCATTGGCATTTCTGAGTCCATCAACTTGGTCAATAGCAGGCCCACTGATGAATAACTCCGCTAACAATTGCATATCTTATAATCCTTATCCATCACTGCATCTTAATGATGTGCCAATCAAAACAACCTACCCTTTCAGATTGCAAATCAGACCATCTGCGCATAATCATAATGATTTCCTGCTCAATGAAGTTGACCTATTGACCCCTAAACTGTAGGTCACTCCTGCAGAGGTTAATCTGAGGTCAGGCAGGAGTGTCTGTGTATTATAAACATGAATTAGGCGGACCCTTCAGTTCTCTGACTTGGCTGAGAAACGTGAGCAAAGGACTAACGTCTCACACATTCCATTTCTAATAAGCCCACCTACAAAGAGTGAGCTGCAGTTATGTGCAAACAGATGGTTATTCTCAACTCAAGCTTAGGATGGACTCTCCCGGGCTTGGATATTAAATGACGTGTTCAGCCCATGCATCTCCGGGCATGGGTGTTTATGAAACTGTAAAGACTATCTCCCAACTTCTGTGACTTTCCATTGGCTTGCTAACTAAAGGTTCAAATGTACACCCTAAAACATTGGCGCACAGTCTTAAGCATTTAATATGTTTGGACATATTTTGGCTCCCCTTACCTTCTCCTCATTTATTAGATTTTACTGGTGATAGGAGGGAAGCATTTAGAGCCAGCGTTTTGTGCTCAGTCTTCTCCTGGGAAGAGTATTATTCCAGCTCTGAGCTGGAAGGGTCACAAGCTAGCAGGGCAGGTCAAGCATCCACTTTATCCCCATCATTTCTCCCCAACCCTCTATGGTATAGTGCTTCCCCCAGTTTCATCCCCACCCTACCAGATATTGGCTAAATAAACACTTCACAAAATACTTTAGAGATGTATACATGTATTACAATTCATTTGTCTCACGTGTTGTCTCGGTGGCATGAAACCGAATCAATAACATACTGATGTAATGTATCCAAGTGTTTATGCTACATTACTAATAATTACCACCACTGACCCTGTTTCGTCCTGAAAATAATCTGTGAGCTGAATGACATGCATGCTGTTTTGATTTAAAAACACATTTGGTTTCCCTCTAAGTGACACTTTGCATCATCTGCTTCTGACTTGTGCTTCATATTTTAATAAACTATAAAGTAATTGGCTCAGCAAGAATGTTTACCACTATTTTCACTCTATGAGCATAGCTTGAAGATAGAATATAAACCTTGTTCTTTTGCAGTGTCACAATACAATTTAGTTGTTTGTTCTTTTTCAAAATTGAGTAAGTAATGAAGCTGAACTGAGCAGTGAGCTTTTACGTAAGTGGTTGGAAGTATCTCATAACTTGTATTTGTTCACGCATCTGGAAACAGGGAAGCGTTGTGCCAAAAAAATTACTTTATATTAAATAACAGGCGAATAAAGTTATTGGTAAAAATGTTTTGATGAGGCAGTAAGAGTTGCTTAACTTAAAGGGGAATCATTTGATGATGACACTGAATAACAGTTGTAATGTCATTTTTATTTTTGTCCATTAAGTGTAAAACAGCTTCTTTCTAGTACAGTATGACATACTTAGAACATTGCAATTACAATTCTACTTTTCTTGTTAACTGAAATCAATGAAACCTGCAGAGTAGAGTGACAAACTGTAACCTGGCGAATGTTGGACAAGGGTTATCCAAACATGCACATAACTGCACATAATTATCCATAACTGGCCATGGCTCCAGTTCCTGCTGGCTGGCCTCTAAAGAGAGCCAGGTGTCTGTTCCCATCTGTGTCAAAACCTCGGCTTCTCCTCAGTGTGCTCATGAGGCAGTCAGCCAACAAGCTACAAACCACACATATACATATTAAGGCCCAGCTTAGAAAAACACTGCTCTGTTTGAAATGTTTATGCATGTCAATTCTATAAACAAATTCTCATCACACAGGATTAAGTAATTATGTGCAGTGTCATCGCTTATGTACCTGCATTACAGTACATGAGGCATGAGCATTCCATAAATTGAACTGACAGCACTTTAATATGAATGACTTTAATGTATTCATACAGTACTGTGTTCATCGTGCCATTGTTGTTTGTTTTTGCTTCTAAATGACTAACTACGGCTGAATAGATCCAACAACAGTGACAGGTTTAAGCGTATGCAAATGATGTGTTCCACTCCAAATGGAAATCAAGCAGACACAAAGGAGCAGACAGATGTGTACAGTTAATATCCATGTAGTCAATGTCAAAATGGGGTTACTGTGACCCGGATGAGTGTGAAAGCAGAGTGGGTTAATTGACACTATTCTCATCATTCAGCGTTTTGTGGTTGGCAACAGAAGGACGCTTTCAAATGTAAACATGAATGGGACTTACTTAGGGGATATGATAGTGTTGTAAAGTAAATAATTGCTGTATTGTTAAACATAGGAGGCTGCACACCATGTCTGCCATAGAGACATTATCTCATGGCAGTATTTGGCTAGAAGATCTATAGATTTGTTCTCGTACACACTTACTGTAATCCTCCACACACGCCGTACTGTACGTTGTATCCCACCCTGTCTCTCTCCCTATGGTAGTGGCGGGTCAAGTTCTGCATGCATTCCCAACAAGGGTTTGGCTGGGACTTGTGTGCCAACTGCACTCGGATGGTCCCCGGCAGACACAGATTCAGCTCTCACCAGTTCCTAGATTGATCAGGTTGTATTAATGCTCTCACACACTGATACTGACCATGCTCCTCTGGTGTTGTCTTCTTTTCAGGGACTGTGGAGGATCCGGCAAACGGAAATCAGGTGAGGATGTGAAATCTTTTTTTAACTTGGTCAGTAGAATCTGTGTTTAAGTTAATTATATGAGCCATCCATTTGTATGTTGTCCCTACTGTGTTTAATGGCTGCTTGAATGATATTGAAGTTTGAACATTTAAAACATCTGGATGACATCTGTCTGTTGTAGTTCTCCAGGCTAAGCACGTCAATGCTATACTGCTAGCATAACACACCCAAATCTCTGATTGGAAACTGTTGTGAATTACATTGCATTGTGGGTAATTTAGGCAACAGTTATGACAAGGTATAAGACTATTTGAAATAAAGCTGCAACTGACATTATTTTTGATAAGATATTTTGTTGTACAAAATTGTAAATATTCTCTGGTTCCAGCTTATACATTAGAGAATGTGATGATTATCTTTATCACGTAAGAAACTACATTTAAACTATTTTGTTTTGGACACTTTGAATACATTCCGATGGGCTCTAGGGAATTGTGAATGTCATTTTTCACAACAAACAAAAATGAATTTTGAGGGTTAATCAATGATGAAAAACAATTAATAGTTGCAAGCACCTACATAAAAGACTTGTACTGGATTTAAAGAGGGCAATGAAACAATTAAGATTATTTGGAGATTACATGGTTCCCAAATGCATCCTAATCCAAACACTTTATCGGTTATCGTTAGATCATTGTATTGTATGAAATGGTTAGAAAACCGTGTTCCACGTGGGAGAAACAGACCAGTTTGCTCTTCCAGGGTTGACTATAGGCTTTATGTTTGTATGTGAGAGAGTGTAAGAAAGACCGAAAAGAATGAGTGACTCAATTGAGCATGGGGATACAAGCGTAGGAGGAAGCAGGAAAGGCATGAGAGGAGTTTAGGGAACAGCTGTGCAAGTGTGTTTGTATGCGCGTGCATGCATGCAGTCTCAGAATACCCCACGCATTACTGAATTACAAGCTAGCCCTGCAATCAGATGCGAAGTTGCTGTGCCATCCTTTCTTCAATCTGTCACAGTTACAAGTGACATCGCTGGGCAGCAAAAGTCTCAGTAAATGGACCTGCAAGTTAATTTTCCGTGTCCATGCATGCTGAGGAAAAGCTGTGATGGAGTTGCCACCAAATTAAATAAGAACCCCAACCTAATTTCATTATATGTTTCCATCGTATTGAGGCTTTACGTAACAGGGAATTCCAGCTACATCGCGAAATGGAAAATGGTCTTATTTCGTGTGTGTGTGTGTGCTGAGTAACCTACATTCAGTCTGTGTAAGATATTCAATTGGTTTCCAGCTATATTTATATCGACTGCCTCGCGTTTGCATGCACACTTTCAGCTGTTTCATGGTGTGGCTTAATATGACACACATTATCTGCTGTTCTGTATGTATATTTATGCTTACAATTAAATAATTGGATCCACTAAGGAAAACAATGATTACACACTTTACGTCTTGTGCTAAGGATGATTTAATATTCACAGTTTAAATGCAGAACATACTGTACAAGCCCTCCATACTTTATACCTAAACCCTTAGCATAGTCCCCGTGCTGGACATTAGCGGTGAACGCAGCTGAAAGATTGATCTTTGTCTTTTGAAGGAGGACAGCAGATAAAGTGCAGTGAGTCTGTGGTGAATTTGTGCTGTAGCTGCAGCTTATGGTTTACATAATTACATGGTGCAGGTTTCCCATAAGAGCTACTGAGCCCCTGCCCCTGAACAGGAGAATGTAGCCCTTCAACCACAAACTGCAATGGTTAGAGGTTCGACGAGCAGCTCTGTTTACCTGGCATGCCGAACAAATGTGATGTTGATATTGACAATATCATTATGTTCATCACCATCATGGTTGTTTTTCTGTTTGTTCCGGCTCTTCAGCTTAGCCCCTGGGATGAATACAGTGTTATCTTATCTCATCGTATTTAGTCATTTCTCTTTTTTATAGGACGGAAACTAGAAGATGGACCATTTGGCGAAAAAATAGTCATTTGGAAGGGAATTGTGTTATGAACGTAGGGATTTCATCTCTCATATGTTTTCAGCAAGATCCTGGCCCATATCTAATTTATTGTCGTCCAACTGCGACTTCGCACAGTATGAGGTTGAAGTCTGCATTATTGATCATCTATGTCTAACAATGTTGTTGGATTGAGTGCAGATACTAGGCTCGAGTAAATCCCTGTCAGATAACTCGGACTGATCAAAAAGACACCCTTCCATATTCAAACCCTAAAGGAAATTAATTGTCTTTAATTGACAAGATACCATGGTGATGAAATAAGTATACTATCCATACACAGGGAAGAAAGAAAAAGAGCAAACTGTTAAAGAAAACAATCTGATTCCAATTACTCAGATTTTGGGATCAACTGCTGCATACTTTTTGGGATGTTGAGGGTTCTGCAAAGCCAGTTCATCTTTAAATCATCAATGATAATCTGTATATTTAACTAAGAAAGTGAGATGAGCAGGAGACGGTTTGAAAACGAGTTGGAGAGAGAAAGAAGCGGAGCACTCGGGGTGTGTAGTGCATGTGAATAGCAGCTGGAGAGGAGGTTTACGTGGCAAGTGGAAACCATTTCAGTGTTGCGCACGGACTGAGGGAGTGTGTTTATATGTGCAGACTCGCTGTCTTTATTTGAGCTGCGGGTCTCCGAGGGCCTGTAGAGTGTGTATGTGTGCATGGGTGTGTGTCTATGTGGGTGTCCGCGTACTGTAATGGTGTATGCGCATGCTTGTTGGGTTAATGTGTTCACGACTTAGATGGCGGGGGTGGGTCAAGAGGTCTGTGTTTATTTGTATTTTTAGATGGCTAAGATTTTAAAACCGGTATAGGGAAATCATTAAAGCAAATGACCACTTTCAAATCTGTCTAACAACCGTGCACTGTGCCTCTTTTTCAATGAACAGCCCCCACTCTTCTCTGCACAATGAGTCTCACAGTAGCCGGAAGATTAACTCTGTTGCGTTGAACTAGGTTTAAATCAGTGTTGCATTAACTTGTTTTTCGCCCCAAGTTATGGATATTGATGTTCATTTTAAGGATCGGTGTAAAGATGCAGCCCCCTACCTCCCCCAAGTTAACTCTGGCATGGTCAAAGCTCCTCCCCCACTTCCATCTGAAAGCAGATCCAATAGAGGCCTCTCTGTTTCTGATAAGTGACCATTTGTCACGGTGGACTCCCGCCCTTGAGGCAGAACTTACTGTAAGCTGCTCAAAACAACACGTTTGAGCCAGAAAAGGTTCAGTAATGACTGAGATCAGACATGTGTGTTTATTTATTTATTTGTAATTCTATGTAAGTCCAGTTATGGGCATAGGTTGTTATTTGATGGCTCTGCTTTTGCTTCACATACAGTAGTCGAATGTAAAAGGCGTCAGATTTTCTACTGGAAAACTTGATGAAGTGGAAGGTTGGTTTGAGGGATTTGGATTTTATTAGCATTTCCTTTTGATGCTAGACTTTCTTGGAAACCATCTATATCTGCAACATCCAGTGTAACGGTAACTAATGAAGTTAAAGGTTCCCATGTGGAGTTTCATGTCTCACGTAGCGTTATGGAGGGATGTTTTTACAAGTGGCTGCCTGTTTTATTATCACCGTCAACTGTAACTTGTATATACGTATGTGTATGAAGACACACATGCACAGTGTTTACAGTTGTTTGCAAAAGAGCGCTCACGTATAAACATGGACAAAAACAATGTAGGTTTTAGATTTTTCCAAAGCTTTTCTGTCTGATGTACCTTTTCTGAAACCTTCTATGGTATTTACACTTTAACTAGAGTGCAATTAAAGATGATTAAGATATTAGACAGTTTCGAACAGCCTTGTTAGAGCTGTCTTATGATTTTGCTGAACGTTTCTGTACTAATTGTTTGTGGTCTGCCCTTTCTCCCTCAGGGCCACATACTGATTCAATGACATGAGTACATCTGTACTACATTTAACCCCAGTCCTGTGTCCTTTTCTAATCCAACTGCACATCTGCTGCTGATGAGACAAACAAAGGGATTGCACTTTGCCAATTTGATCATAAAGCTACCCTAAGGTTCAAAATATGCTTGATCCTGAAAAATCTCACAAAAAATAATGTCTTATTTGGGTAGACTAGACCTTCCTCTTGGTGATGAATTATTGCAACGCTTCGTACTGTCATCGACTTTGGATGGAGTTGATGATGGCTTAGTGGGGGTGGAGGTTGGATAGAGTTAGGACATCTGGGAGTGCAAGGGTGGGAGCAGGAAGCACATGTATAAATCTGAGTGAGGAGAGATATAAACACATCGAGTGGCTAATAGGGCTATCTGGTGGAAGCCAAGAAGAAAGTACTTTACTTTTCATAGCTCGTAAATACCTGGAATCTACGTTGTGCATACATAACACGTTGGATATATAAACATACATGCAAACTTAAACACTCAATGATGGTTCCCAACCTTTTTTGTCAGCAAGTTCCGACCCCCACGGCTCTATCAGTTAATTAGCCTTTCATCAACACCACCCATCATGTAAAAAGCTATATATCTCATAGTATTTGGATAGTACAAGTTGGTATGGCTAAGTTTGCTTTTGTACAACTACCACTATAAGCGTATTATTTCAACCATTGCTTTAGGCTAACAACTTCTTCCATGCATCCATTAATTAAGCTAAATATCTGAAATAACTGTTCTATAACTTTGAATACTATGTGAAATCACCCTTATCAGGAAGTGACTTATTAAAGTACTGTAACTTTACTGGGCTAAAGCCCTTCATTGAGACTTTGATTTGTACACAGTAATTTTATGAAGCTACTTTATACTACTCATTTCACAGCTCTTTTTACACACTTCGAAATTAGACCTATCCTGTCCAATACTTGTTCACCTCATTTTTCTCACATGTTCTCCCGGTTCTGGCTCGGTCTTCCTGCTGTTGCAAAACATTTCATTTCCTGAATGAGAGTGAAATATTAGCTTTAGTTTTTCAGGCCTATTCACTTTGCTGACAAAGTCTTTACTCACTCACCTCAGGTTTCAGATTTAGTGTTCACTCATCGCAGTAGTTAATTATTGGTTGTAGAAACATCTATTCTAATAATTGTATATAGATTATAGTTTTATGAGGTCATGACCTGCAGAGTTTTATATCCATCTGACTTACGACACGTTTTTTTTTGTTCTTTTATTTTATTTGACAAGAAAATGTCCAGGATAGCAGATTTATTTATGATTGGGTTCCCAAGAGGTCTATATTTTATTTCAAAGTCAGATTTAGTAATAAGTAAGCAAAGGCAAGGAAAGGTTCACATGTTTGCAGTTTGAGTAGAAGGCAATTTACTGATTATGAAAAAGTGTAATGGAATAAGTAGCTAATTTTAAATAGCACTCAAAGTCAAGGCACTGCAAACCAATACATCTGTAAATCAGGACCAAAGATAATGCCTGGAAACTTGACATAGACATGTTCAAATACCCATAATACTGCATAATTATGTCTGAAAATGCCTATTTAATTCAAAATCAACCACATCAACCTTTACTGGAAGTAAATTGACTGACTTATATAAAATCACTAAGTACTGACAGACATTTTTGGTTTTCACTTTTCTCAATAGTAAAAATCGTTACAGCCAAACATGTTTGATACAGTCCTCTCATGTCAATGTTGAGCCATCATTATTATTGATCAGTTCTAATTTATCTGTGATTTGAAACAAACCACTCAACCACACATTACCGATAATAATGTCAATGTCAAAACAAATATCACTGCTTGCTGTAACTGAAGTGATTGCTGTTATATTTGACTTTGAAGAAAAATAAGGCAATAACCAACATTTAAATGATGTGTTCTTTCCAGTGTTTCTGCACCCAACGTTGTGGTCTGGCAAAACATCTTGCACAAATAACTTGAGGCTTCTCAAACCACAGTAATCCAGTGTCAAACTCTTTGGCAGTTTTAGCATTTGAGATGCTAAAGCTGTTGAATTATTCTTCATAAGTTATGAGCTCCTTGACATGTTCATTTTGATCCCAAATTGATTGCAAGATATCATCCCAAGAGAGAAAAGTTAATCTTCAGTCTGAAGCTCTTTGGAGAAATTACGTTTCAAACCAAGGTGTCATTTCTTATCTAAGACTTAAACCTTCAATGTGTTGGACTGAATCATCTTATTCCCAGCCTCATTTTTACACAAGTTCCTCTTTCCAGAAACCTGTCATGACCTTTTTTTCAAAACGCCGGCTTTTCTCTTCTCCTTGTGACATTGTTTTGCTGGAAATATTTGTTGATCATGTGAGTCAGGAGCCAACATATTTAACTTTACACCACAGTAATGGCACTCCAGTAAAAGCAGCATGTGACCATAAATAGAGATTGTGATTTGTAGATCCTGTTATTCAAACACACCATAAAAGTACATTGTGCATCCAATGTAGCGGCGTTATTAGTGTAAACAGATATAATCTAAAGTGTGCAGACAGTAGCTCCTTTCTGTCTGCAGCTTTGAACTCAGTGGACGGCTGAAGCTCTTGTTAATGTGTGAACTGAATGTCAGCTGTGCTTATGTCTGGATTCCAGCTGACGCTTGTTAGATGTGCTTTAGGGTCTTCAGCTATGCTTGTTTTAGGGATTCTTCAAGATTATGGCTTCAGCTAGGCTCAGAGGATGCAGCCCTACTCGTGTGGGGCAAAACACGTCGTAGATGTTTGTAATGTATAGGACAATATATGCTTTTATTAACTATTCACGCATGAAATATCCGTAACAAAACACTCCTGTAGTTAGAGTAACCAAACTTTATTGAAGTAGTGGACATGACTAAGTTATGAAAGCCTGCACAAACTGTGAAACTAAGTCACTGCTGGTGTTTATATGGTTAACTCAGTGAGGTACAGAAAGAGAGGTTTCCATTGGCTGTGCTGCACGCTGTAGTCAGAGCTCTAGTGTTTCATGGAGACAGAAGGCCATCCCTCTGAGCTCAGCTCCAGCCCCTTCATCTGGTTCTATTTAAGGCCTCTAGTGCCGACTCTTATGATTGGCGTACACAACCCCCTACTCTCTCTCCAGCTCCAACCCCAACTGAGGAGAAGGAGGCTTTTTAGCAGATGGTTTATTTTCCAAGGGAAACCATTTATTTCTCCCACTCTACTGTCCTGTCCTTAGCTGGCTTAAGCCCACTTTTCTATCACTTCTAGAGCCCCTTCTGCTTTCTAACTGCTGTTCCTCTTTCCACTGTGTTAATGTAAACCTGCATCTACTGACCCGGTCTTGTCCCACATCAGGAGGAGGCCCCTTCAGTGACACATAATGGATTATCTTCACTTGACTGCTTGATCCTGCACTCTACTGCAAGAGATTCCTTTTTTAGACTTTAAGCATCTCCATTGCCCTTGTTGTTGGGCTGGAGGGGGATGCAGCTCTATGGCTAGACTCCCAGGAAGATGCACTGAGCCCTGTGATTATTGTGATTGGCTGAGCTCTACAGACAGTGTGGCCTATGGCACAACGAGTGCCCAGGAGCGGTTCTCGTGGACCTATGGCTGGCAGCTGGCTGACGGCATGTTTTTTCCCATCAACCCCAGGTCTGGATGCTTCGGACCCCATGCTCCTGGAACAGTACGTCGTGGTGGCCAGTTACGAGAAACAAGAGCCTTCAGAAATCGGCCTTCAAGCGGGCGAGGTGGTCGATGTCATTGAGAAGAGTGAGAGTGGTGAGTAATCAAAACAAAAGCACAACACGGACATGTTGAGCAGGAAAAGGCAACATGCATGTCAGACATAAACAAAGTATTTCCATAGTTCTTCAAACATGCTGACTGTTTGCATTTTCCAAGCTCAACCCTTTTACCTCCTTTGTCTACAGCTAGCTGTTATTTAGCCCCATCTTGAGGCTCACTTTGGCCTACAGTCAGCCCTGTGTTTCCCACTGTTGGTTTAGGCCCAGGGCCAGAATGTTGCCTCTCGCAAGAGGAATGTCTTCCAGACTCAGATTAATTATTCCACTTTACTATGCCGGATTTACAAATGCCAGCTGCAGAGAGTCCTTAGTCAGCTGTTTAACCTCTGGGAAAACCTAGCAAACAGAGCGAGGATCATGTTTTAGGACATGTTTGATGAGTCAACTACACGATTAAGCAATAATGTATATGATTTAACAAAAATAACGGTTAGATTATCTATATTTCAAATGCAATGGCATGAAATCTGGTGAGATAGTTTCACACTGTATGATACAATGATACTGGAAAATGTATATTTAATCAATTCACGTGTCTTGGGTAACTATACAAATAGTTGTAAAACCACCAGGTCTAAGCACCTGCCCGAATCCCTTTTTATTTTGAAGGGAATTTGCTATACTGTACGAAGCCCAGGAATGACCGGAAAGGTATAGGCCCAGGAACAGGGTCTGAGCTTTAATGGTGTGCTGAGACCGTTAAACTGTAATGGGACTCATGTGTTCTTCAGTGGGAGGATGGGGATGGAGGAAATAGTGACCAGCAAGGCAATTGGACTTGGGTTTCATGATGGGTGTGAGTGAAACGCCATGCCACACTGGCCTTAAGGAAGAGGGTCTGTGGAGTAGGAATTGCTTTGAAGTGTCACGTGTCCCGCCTTCGGGTTCATGTATTTGTTTTCACTCGCTGCTCCAGTAGGATTTCAACCCAATGGGGAGCCACAGTGAGGCGGATATTCCAACACCTTGAAGTCCTTTTATCGGGGGGCCTTATATGAGAGCTTTCCTCCATGAAGTCAAACTGCAAGGTCCTGCGCTTTTAAGTAGAGGCCCCTTCACTTTTGCATTTCAGTTGGCCAATGTGCAAAGTTATGGTGGTTGATGTGTGTGTTGATGATGCATGCAGAATGTGAAACTCATGTACTTCAATGGTCTCATTGCAGATTTATGATTTTCCAGGCTTTCGTGTTATTACCGTAGCTTAGTTTCAATGTTGTTATTGCCTTGTGTCATCCTCTTCTCTGATGGAAAGGCTATATTTGGTTGCATCTCTCACTTAGCTCATTCATTCATCTCTGGCTCAGTTGGAATTGTCAGGAGTTTATAGAAAGCAAAACAGAAGAGTCCAAGCTCCTTAAAACACATCCTAAGGCTATTTGACAGTTTTATTATACACTGACGGACACTTTCACTGAGATCTGAGCTAAATACCCCCCCCACCCAGCCATACATCTTTCTTTGGAGACTGTGTCCAGCAGCACAGCTAGCATTTAATGGAAATCTCAACACCTCCTGCAATGGAAGTCGACTAAATCTGCTCCATTTGGCTGGGGGACATCCCTCCATCTCCCTTTGCCAATACTGTACAAACAAGACCAGGTGTGTGCTAAGAAGATTTCAGAGCCCATTTGATTTAGCATTCATTCCCTTGCAGGATAAGTACAAACCCTTTAGTAGTTTCTGACAGATTGGCGTTAAAAGGTTTCTTTTACATTTGTAATGATAAAAGGATTTTTATTGAGCTTCCAGCTAGTCACATATTTTTCTTTTTAAAGTATTCAAAGCAGCATGGTTTCCCCCTGCTGAGTTTTTGCAGTGAGTGGAAAATATCTGTATGCTGTCATGTTGCCGTCTAAGTCTGGCTGTTTTTTGCAGAAAAGGTGTATGAGAGTATAACACTGACAGATCTACAGTAAGAAGAGAAAGCTCTGTATTATTTGTGCCCTAGTCCCTCAACAGAAGCCCTGCTGTTAAAGCTATACTGTACCATAGATGTTGGCTGTGAATGCAATCGACTTTTCCTTACCTTGGATTAGATAATGTATGCCTTCAACAGGGCAGTGAATCTAGGTCAGACCTATAAGAGAGCTCAGCTTTCTCCACTTTTCCAGCCTGCTGTTCAGAGCCAAGGCAGTATTTTCCATTGCAGTGGCTCAACGACACAGTTTGTGTCTTGGCCTTTGTTTCAGATAGTACCGTTTTTGTATTGATTTTGTTAGTGTTTGGTATGGTGCAGAATGCTGTAAATCAACAGGGTATAATTGCTTGATGTTTAGTTGTAGCATTCAGGTTTTTTGGAATGATACTCTAAAAACAAAGAATAATAGGAGCTACTTTCTACAAAAACTGATATGAATAAATGCATGGATTAATATAAAGTAGCCAAATATAAAGGCATAACAATATAGTGTTGTCGAACCAATACATTTTTTTTATTCTGCCATTATTCCCTATGCAGCTATTTTATTTGTCTATTTTATGAGAGTTTGCCAGGGAGAAATGCTGGCTCAGGAGGAGAGAGTAGTACAGGGAGAAACTCTGGGAGAAAATGGAAAAAGCCATTTCCTGCCAAAGTTAGTGGTTCAGAAAGGTTGGTTCATTATAATGGCTTAATGGATCCTCCAGGATGCCTCCTCAGTTTACACTGTATTGGAGAGATGTTAACCAACGCTAAGCTAGCAGCTTTGTCGGTCAGTTCGAATGCTCAGATGTATTCAGCGGTTTAAACTTTGCCCGTTAATGGAGTAACATGTAGGAAAGGAAAAATAATTTGCAGTTATTTCTGGAAATATTGCACTTATTGCAGCTGGTTTGCCTGCACCTCAAGGGCAGTGTTAGCCACACTGCGCCCAGTCAGGGTTAAACTTGTCTCCTTTCCAAGTCTGCATTAGCCTCTATGAATTACAATCTGCCAAATCAACTCCAGGAATGCCAGTCTGTTTTTGGGAGGCCGGCTCACATCCGTCAGTCCCTCCAGTTCCCCAAAGACCCTCTGGCACCACCCATGTACAGTATGTATTGACTATATGCTGCTCCACCCAGCTTCATTAAGCAGGGAGGAGTAGGTAGAATTTCAAGAACAGCCCGAAGAGTCACAGTGAACGTGTCTATATAAAATAGGCCTTTTCGTTCTCACAAACACAAAGGATTTCAAGTTTGATGAATGTGAGCCATGGAGAAGTTGGAAGGGAACAGCGGTATCCTGCTGGAGATGTTTGACTTCCTGGCTGAAGTCCCTTAGAGATTGCTCGAGTCAAATCCTGGCAGATTAAGCAGGTCTGGCCCTCAGCGTGGCATGATGGATGTGCAGGATGTCTTCTTTGACTTCACATGGAAACAAAGTACCCACCAGTACAGTAATGTATGCGCTCTCCGTCTTCAGGCTGGATGCAAGATGATCTCAGGGCTTACAGTTCAGCTGGAGCTCGATGTTCAGAGAGGCAGGCTCTTTTTGACTTTATTCCAAGAGCACAGACTTACACTTACTCTTTGAAGGCACTATGTGTGTCATGGCAAAAGTTCCAAATCCAGATCACTACAACTGAGTTCATGGAATTTATCAGATTATTTAATTTATTTGAATTGTTTTTAGCCGCGCTAGTGCAAAGTACTGCTGTGTCTAAATGCAGCCCTACAGAGCTGCTTGTATACTGTAGATTCTTGTTTGAGCTATAATGCATGGACAACAACAAATATGGAAGACATAACCTTGGTAAATGTAATAAATGTATCTCGCAGTTTACATGATGTATTGTTCCTCCTGGGATACAATGCTAAGCCCTCATATAACACTTTATTAGAGTTACAGATGACTTTCCTATGTACCTAGATAAAGGCACAAAAAGGCGTGTTGCCATAATATTCAGCGAGTTAATGAGAGAATGGAAATAACTTTTTTCAGCAACAGTAGCTCTTGCAAGTCTGACAGCTGAATGTATTACTGTCCTTTCCAAATGTTCTCTGATGCAGGAGGATAAAGGCCAAGGTCAGCTCCGAACATCTAGTACTGTTCGTTCTCAAACCCTCTGGTATGTGCCGTTTCAGCAAGAACATGTTTCCTTGTACAAAAGACGAAAAACCCAATAATTCTTGCCTGTGAACCACCAAAGACAAGATACAGAAAACTTTCAAAGTGTTAAAAGTATTTTTAAGTAAAAACCTTCAGCAACAGATGGAAACCACATCATCCACTCATAGTGATCCCCATCTACCACATTCTTTCAGCTTACCATAGGAAGAACTAATGACCATTTCAAGGAATTAACCTTACAGTATCCTGTATTTTTAGATATGGAAATTAAATGGGAGGTTTGTAAATTGCGTTTTTAGCTCTTCAAGACTCCTACTGCTGCTGCATACAAGCAGATGAGTTGTATAACAGGAGCAATACCAGTATTTAAGAGTACAAATAGTGGTAATAATAGCGCACAGAAACCCGACTGCAGCCAAAAAGGTGCCTCTGTGTCTCACTCAAGAATTGACCATTGAGTTAAACCAGTATTTTAAAGGGTGGTCTTTCAGAAACTCAAGGACTGCTGTGTCTCGAAATCAGTGGAGCCTGGAGAGCACACAGCTTTAGTTGAGACCATGAGGGGATCCTTTCAGAGGCTGGGAGGGAGAGAAGGTTGTTCCTTAGGTCAACACAAGCTCTTGAAAGTCGAGTTGTGTCGTTTTTATACCGCCCTTCCCTCTTACCATAGACTCCCAGGTAATTGAAACCCAGTGTTTTATGAAAACTGAAAACGTGTGTATATTGGGCTGAATACCTTCCCCCCGTGCTCTGATACTGAATCCACTGTTAATGAATACAGAAGCTGGAAATGAATGGGGTTTTTCTCCTACTCTACTCAACAGTGGTGTCAGATATCTGCAGGACTGCTGAGCCATTGCATTCCTCATCATTTCAGGTTGTGAAAAAAAGCCTCTTTATGCGGCTGAATCTGTGGTTCTCATGCTAGATGTGTACCGTACTTTTCGGACTATAAAGCGCACCTGCATACAAGCCGCAGCAGCTAAATTGTCCGTCTGTCTTGCTCTCGTTCTGTCTCTCGGTTCCACTTTTACTTTGGCGCGCGACCTGTCTCACTCTTTTCCGGCCTCCAGCTTTTCCTGCTGGAGCCCGCCGCTTAAAGGTGGCGGGCGCGGACCGGTCATAGAGCCCATAGTGTTAAAGGTGGTTAATTTTACCTGTAAAATCCATAGATGTAGGAGGTTCCCTAGTGGCCGTTAGCTGTACAAAAAAAATGGGGAACAAAGTCGCGGCTTATAGTCCGAAAAGTACGGTAGAAATCCTTAGTGAGTATTACAGAGTTACTCCAAAAAAAACTCTCGGTACAGTTTGAGGTCAATTTGTCTAAATTATGCATTTGTCAGAATGAGTAGAGCATTGCAATGTCACATTGTGATATGCTATTTCTTAGGTGATTGATTGTATACGAAGATTGCGGTTTTGTTTTATAGGTCATCCAGTCACCTTAGGAAAAACCCGAAATGACATAAATCTAGTTTCTTGTTGCAGCTGAGAATCTGTTGTTGATTACTGTAAAAAAGAAACCCAGGTCTTAAAGCTGATAGCGTTTCCAGATGGCAGATACTGTATGAGAGACACAAAGCTCAGAAATGCTGCTCGCTCTCTTTCTATGTCTGTACAATGGAAAGAATATAAGTTCAGAGAGGCATCAAAGTTTTACTTTCTTGGCTGCAGGAATATCTCAGTTACATTTTACCATCTGGCATTGTCAAAGTTCTGCAAAATCTTCATTTTAAATAACAAACATTGATTTGTTTTTATTTAAGAAACATTCATTTTGAAAAGCTTTTCAATCAGTAACATTTTTCTGGAAGTGTGCTTTTTCTCTTTCTGGTGGAGAGGCAAATGTGAATTTAACATGAAGCCACAGCCAGGAGTCGATTAGCTTAGCTTAGCACAAACGAATGGAAACAGTAGGAAACAGCTAGCCTTAATCCGTCCGACAGTAACAAAATACACCTACTAGCCCTCTATGTCCATATCACCTCAAGTGTTAGTCATCAGATACCGGCAATGACGATTACCATAATATTCAAAAACTTGAATATTGATTTCATCTTAATAATACACAATGATAATATTTTGTAAATAATCTAGCACCTCTGTAATCATGCTATTGTATGGTTATGGTTAACGGGCTCTGTCCAACTTCCTACACTTCAGGTGTAATGCATTTGCCTAAAAGAGACAAAACACACACGGTTAAAGATTAATTTGACGGACGATATTATTATATATTTTTTCTTCAAATGTTCTACCATTATCACAACAGAATCATTATTGGGAATTATTTCGTCCACAATAATAGTGTTGTAATAATATCTAAACGGTGGCAGCCCTCGCCTCGATCAAACTTTAAATATGCCAATTTGGGTTCTGTGCGCCGAGTTGCCACGCAATCATCGGAGAGTACAGGGAATTACAAGATATAAAATATTATAGGAGGTTCTGATGCAGGCTTTCTCCTCGAGAAAGACATTTTTGCTTTAAAAACTGGATCTTTATGTTTCATGCTGGCGAAACAAGGCTGACATCATCGTTTTCGTTTTTTTATTACAGAAATTATTGGAATAAAGCACGTACTTAAATTGATACGACCAGAGTTTGTGCAGCTCTCAGCAGGCTACTGAGGCATACACTTAGTTACAATTCGCCCTCAGCTCTACATTAAACATTCAGTTTTTCCTGATGTCCTTGTAACAAAATACAACAGTGTTTTCAAGACAAACCGTTTGACTTCTTCCTTTCCGAGGCTTTGACATTTGATGTTGATGTCTGTGGTCTCGATACTATGATGTTATATGACATCTCCACCAGAGAGTTGTGGGTTCAGCTATTGTCTTATGCAACCACTGACCCCCCTATCTGTCGAGGTTACGAAACTAAACTCTGCTCAAAGTTTTTTTTTTACTGAGTAGCTTTATTCATACGATTGAATAATGTTTAGCTATTTGTGTTGCCAGTCAGCATGTTCTTTTTTTTCCTTTGTGGTTGAAACTGTGCCGAAGCTTTCCAAGAATTTTCCTTTTCCTTATGTGAGTAGCAAGGCAGTGAGACATGAGGAAAAGCAGGTTGGGATGAAGACTAAAAAACTGAAATAAATGATAAAAAGGCACAGATTAAGACATGGATATAGCTTTCCATTTAACATATGTCAGCTCTCTCTATTCGACAAACCCACGCACATAATTCTTGACATAAGGTATGCTTCCTTCATCTTTGTTCCTCCCACATCTGTACAGATAATCCCGGTCACCCGGATTCAAGGAAGAAAAAACACGTTCTTCTCCTAATCGTATTTCCATTATCTGCCATTTGTTCTTTCAAAACGTTAGTCTCAAACCTCACAGGAGCTTCACTTTTAACCTTTTAACTTTGAGTAAAATTGATGTCTTGGCAACAGGAGACCCAAAAAACAGCTGTTTCTTTTGTTATGACCTCAGTTCAAGGTGTGTCTCATCATGAAGAATGTACAAACGATAACCCTGGGTTCACATTATCCAATCTTCAGGAATCATGTTCCCCTCCCAGCCTTAATGGAGAAATATGCCACAAGAATGATCACAATAAAAGGATACAATATGTGACGACCATATGGGAGTTTCACTTTAAATCATAGTTCATATCCACCACATGGTTTCAGCACAATTTAATTTTGCATTGGCTGTACAAGGATTTATGGAGCTGGTTATTTGCAGGTGTGTAGTGCAAACACTGTGAATTAATACATGCGATGAAAGATATGGAGCAGGTTTCTCATTTAGAAGTGTTTTTTTCTACACTTTACATAATTGCAATCTGCATGATATAAACCTGCAACGACCATGAAATCGGCACTTGCGTAATGTGTGTGCGTTTTTAAAAGGACTTTTATTGCTTCTTTTGAGGTTCAGTGAACTCAGACTAAGCACCTGCCATATGGAGGATGGTTGAGAAATACAGGCAAGACAGCCCTAGCCATCAATAACAGAATATATTTACTCAGTCTTTTAACATGGCAATGTGTCTTTGCTGCGTATGTATATAGTCAGACTCACAGCCAAGTTCTCTCAATTAAACTACTTTTCCACACCTTATTCTCATGCCACTGCTTACATTTCTGTAAGTGTCGGTTTGCTGAGGTGAAAATGACATTTCCCCTAAGCAGGCAAGTCAGTGGGAAAATGGCAATTTGCAAATGTAAGGTTTTTCCTTCACTGGGCTGACACGTCTTTTTACTCCTGCCAATTTGACCTTTCTTTATAATAGCCCGTTTAATTTAATCAACTATTAATGTAGCAAGTGTTGCCCTTTGCCGTTCATTTAACACTTAACATGCATTTAAATGTTCTTAGTGACCCAGTGAGATATACTGTAGTAAATACACTTATGGTGTAAATAGCTCCTTTTATTAGGATGTCAGTGTAATTTATATTTAATTCAAGGGCACTCATAGAGCACTGACCTCCTTTTCCAGGCTGTTTCCATAAATTAAAAATATTACACATATACACCCCATTATTCGGATAAGCTCCAAATATGTATGTCTTCTTCCTTTGCCCATACTAAACTCTTCCACCAGGTTTTATGAAAAGTAGTAGTTTCTCTGTGATGGTGCTGGCAACCAAAACAAACCAAGAACATCACCTTCTTGGCGGAGGTGACACTAATTAAATCTTCTCACAACATTTTAGCTCCACTATGGAAAGAGGAAGTCTATTTAAAGGGTCGTGAACACAACGTTTTCTTTTTTCCTGATGTATTGGCATGAGGTTTTGTTCAAGCCACAGCAAAGACTGAGCACATTACATGGCGTGTTGCATACCTGAGTCCTAGCCAGCATGTCTCACAGTGCCAGGCACTAAAAGCATCCTTCCCTCAGGATCCACCCAAAACACCCCCACTGTGCAACTGATTATTTTGTCATGCAGCTGAACTATTTAGTCAATTCAATATGTAATCCGTCATATGAATCACAGAGATTGCATGCGTAATTTACGAAAAGGTCTGGAAAGGTTTTCTTTGTTATGTCCTCCACTGAGGAAGTCATTTGGACAGCTCAGCTCTTGCGCCTCTAGATTCCAGAAACATTTGGTGGACACATTGAATTATTTTAGTCATCAGAACTATATTCAACTATAGTATGAAACCGCCTGAGAAAAACAACCTTACACAAATACCATGGGCATTCTTGCAAAGACCAATACATTACAGAAAAAACATGATGTCTCATACCAGCTGAGAAGTTGTTCAGAGTTGGCAGAATCTCCACTCTTTGGGCTTTGTCATTTCTCAAATGCTCTGACTTAAACAAAAATAATTACTCCACATAAAGCAGATCCAACAAAATAGATTGAAACACTTTGTACTTTCCTGTCTACCTCAAACTCCAGTAAAAACATCTGTAATATTAAGTCATAGCAACATTGAATTGCCATATGTCTAATTATGATGAATGACTACACTTAAGTAATTACATGTTATTAAACTAAATGCAATTTGTCCAACATAATGGTCTAACATTTCTTTGCTTGTTGTTTTGCATTTCCATGTTGGCATCCTATAATTTGATTATTTCGCCATTTTATTAATTGAGTAATACATATTTTCTATGTTCCTGCCAATCATACTAGATTCTGCTCCACCGTGTTAATTGTGTGCAACTAAATTACGTCGTAACCCACCATTTCTGTAGGAAAAATGTACACTGGATGTTAGGGCCAGCTGTGAAAGTGTGATGGAAGCCCCCTATCCTCTTTATGGGTTATCCAGACAGCTGTCAGCCATATTGTATTCCCGTTACCACAACAAATAGCGTATGTGTGGCATGACACACCAGACAGTTTTTGTGCCAGCTTTGTCATATTGGCTTTCTGTTAAGAACGGACCTGTACTTATACATTTAGAGTGAATGTATGTTTAAATAATTAATGTAATGGGCTCTCAATGTATACACGAGGCCCTATACAGCACATTTTATCTAACAAAAAGGATATCTGCACTCCACTCACATTATTGGGATCAGATTTTTGAAAGTGTACTTTGTATCTGCACCTCTTACAGCTGAACCATTTGTCATAATGCAGTTGTTGAAGCAATGCTGTCATTCCCAGAGGATTAAACTCAAATTAGTTGCAACATTGCATATGAATATTTTGGCCAGAAACAGCACTTCAGAAATGTCCTGCCCACTTATATCATGAGTGATCCTGATGAAACGCAGGTTGAACAAGACCTCATCACGAGTGGAGCCGCAGCAGGCGGTGTTTCCTCTGATGTTCTTGGCTCTGTTTCTAATTAAAGTGCACAATACAATTGACTTCCTCGTGTTCATGTCTATTGGTAGTTCATCAAAGGGATTTGAGAAATCTGATCATATCAGGGGTCAATAACTAAATACAAAAATATATAAATTTGACGGGAGATATAACCCAGGCTAGACCTTTGGTAACATCACCAGATATAATCCATTATATAGAGATTTGTTATGTGAATTATTTGGGAAATAATCGTTTCATTTCGGGCCAAATTCATCTGTTAAAAAAAAAAAACCTTCTTATCTTGCTATGTGATGCATTTTGTGAGATATCTGTTTAACATCCTGCACACTATGAACCTCTTTACTGAGCTGAACCATACATTTTAGCCATACATTAAAATGCTGATTCCAGTTCCTCAAATATGTATGTGTGTATATATTTTCAGTTTTATATTATATTAAACTGAATATCTTTTGGGTTTGGACTGACAAAACAAGACATTTCAAGACATCATCTTTGACTTAAAAACAACGGCATGGACATCTTCCACTATTTTCTGACGTAATAATCAGCAGATGTATCAATATTTATCAAAGTAGGTTGAAGCCCTTCTGTAAATAGTCCTGGTGATGTTCAGCCTCTGTATGTCTCCTCAGGTTGGTGGTTCGTCAGCACAGCAGAGGAGCAGGGTTGGGTCCCTGCTACCTATCTCCACTCCCACAGTGGCACACGGGATGACTTGGAGCTGGGCGCCTCCAAAGCTGGGGAAGGTAAGTCACTGTCTGCTTCTTTTGCCCACCCACACACACACAACCTCACACACTCTGTTATATTCACACAGACACGACCTCTGCTCTAAGCCTTTAGTCTTTGATACGTGACGGAATGGAGCAAACTCGTCCCGGCTTCACCACTGCCGGCCTACGCTAACGTCTGACGCCGACGGTGTGAACACCTCTCTCTCTGTCTGCCTGCCATCATAAGCACGCTTGGACAGAGTTTAGATTCAAGTCTGTGTAAACAGCGAGGAGGATTGCCAGGAGAGACCAGACCACAGCCACTGAAGTGATGTGCTGCACAGTAATGCACTGTAGAGTAAAGATGCAGAGCAATATTTGATGATGCTACCACCATGGTGTGACTTCATGAAAGAGGCATGTGTTTTAATCAGCAATAAGGATGTGCATTTTGTTATTTCATGCTGTTTGTGCATATCATTGTGAAATGCAGACATGTTGCAGTACAGTAGAACACTGTTGACACACATTTTGTGAGCTTACTTGAGTCAGAGAGGGATCCAAAACTCTGATAAGAAACACGCCTATGTAGAGATTGGTTTGCCAGACTCTAATGTGTCCAATCGTGCAATCATCCTGATAGGCCTTTCGGAGACTCTTACCGACCCATAGTGTCCTTCTTCAAGCATTTTTTATATTGGTGGGGAAAACATTTTAATTGCAGAGCAATCGAGCTCAATTCGTGTCAGATCCTCAGACTTTAAAGGCTTTGACAGGTAGAGCAGCAACTGCAGCTTGTTTAAGATTAATGCAGGATTGTGTTAGAGAAAACCAAACAAACTGCAGGCACGGAAATAATTAAGCTGCGAATTGCACTTCCAAAAAAACATCAAGATTTTCCAGCACTGTGGCCAAAAAACATCTATTGTTTTACATTTGATGTACTGCGTAACAATGCGACCCAGGATCCCCTCGGTGTTGTATATCTTATGACTCAAGGGTGGAGGCTGAGAGGGAATACATGAGGCTAAACAGTGGTACTGTTTCACAATCTGTTAAATATGTTTACATTTCTCCCAATTTAGGCTTACAGAGTACAGGTTTATCAGAAGATTTCAACATATACTCAAATGTATGACCACACACCAAATACTCCTATCTGCTCTGTTAGAGATAGCTGGAGTTAGCTGCCAGGGGGGTTTTGTGGAGGACAATCTGTCAATGTAATTAGTGATTATGTGTCTAGTCAGTCATTGGAATGGCAATAAACTCATAAAGCATCTCTTTGTCAGGCCTGTGGTCTTCAGCAGCCTGTGCCATTGCATTGTTGCAAAAAAAAACAACATATTCTTGCTTATTTTGAAAAAAGAACAAAGTGACATGTTGAAAGTTCAGGCAGCATGAGATGTAAGTTTATCCACTGATAGAATACGGTCTCCCCCTTGTTTTGGCCACACACACACATATATATATATATATATATATATATTGCCCAAATGAATAGTTAGACTTTGATTGATTGTCAATGTACATGCCATTTTTTTGTATGATCTAAACAAATCAGATACAACATATTTTTGAGATCTAAAGTTGCATATGGACAAAACCATGCTAGCTGCTTCTTAGCACCACTGTAAACATTAAGCTAAAAGACCCACCAAATTAAGTATATTGTGCAGTTTGCACACATTTTGAAGTGTTACCTTTTCATAAGCATTGCCAAAAGAAGATAATCCTGAGCACACAGCTCCAACCTGCGGCCCTCTCAGCTGCATTATTAATTGGATGGCATTCTTGCTGCAGCAATGTGTGTCCCAGATGCTCTAGCACAACAGGATGGGAAACCATGCTAACAACGTCCTAATTACAAGCCACACAGAAGATGTCTTTTGGTTTAACACTTCCTCTGTAACCTCCATCCATCCACTCTAACTGTGTCCACCCTGTTTTGCTTGTGGTCTTGTTTTCATGTCCTCCATGTAGCTAATAATGAGGCTCCATGTCATCTGTGTGTTGTGTGTTTGGTTAACATTTGTGCTTCGTCTTCATGTCTCTAATGTTTGTTTGTTTGTGGTCGTCGTCTGGTCACCATTTGTGTCTGTCAGTTACTAAGCGACATAAGGCTCATCTGAAGAGGCTGGACCGGAGATGGACGTTGGGGGGTGTCATCAGCCGGCAGCAAAGCCGAGGTGAACTCAGACAGATGCTGTATCACCTCCCTCACTCCCTCACCCTCGTTATTGTTCCTGTCTGTCTGTCTTATCGTCTTTATCACATTCATCTCCACCCTCTACATGCACATATTTGTTCATTTATCGTGAGCCACGATAAACTAACCACTAACTGACTTTAATATAAAAGGAGCCTGGAAAGCAAAGGTTTAAACTTTATATACACCAATTATTGATGCTTAGCTCAAATTATGTTACAAAAGTGCTTCAAGTAAGCATTTTCGTTATAATTAAGCACTGTGTGCCAAAACCAATCTTCCCAGATTCATAGAAAACAACTGCGCAGTCATCTGAAAGTAGTTGCATAATAGACTTTGGAATGCCTTATTCTGCATTTTAGAGCATTATTTTTTTTTTTTATGAGCAAATGAAGCATGGCTGTATTTTTTTAATACATCTGTATTGTACCAACGTGTGGTACAAACATATTTATCCTGCTGTGATGCAGATAGCAACCATATTGACAGATAAACAAAGAGCATTATTAATCTCAAACTTATTAAGTTAAAACTTTTCAATCACAGACTCACAGATGTTTGTCTTAACAATGCTAAGGGGATTTTTTCACAGGAGATGTATTTGGGTTGCTGACAGTGGAGTGAGGATAAGCTATTGAGTTCAGCCCAAACTTAACGCTTGGCAGTGGGTTCTGCTCTCGGGAGTTGAGAGAGAGCTGTTTCCACCCTAGCACTGCAATCCTGCTTTTTTGTCTAAAAAAAGAAAAACACAAATATTTTGCTGACTCCACAAGAATAATTCAAAACACTGAAGCAGGCGATGCATGTTGTGGTTAACATAACATCTGATTCAGAGTTTATTTTTATTGCACTGCTGGATATTGTTTGGAAGAGGTTGTTGAGAGGCAAATGTTTTACCAGCCCCGACACAAGGAGGCCGGAAGAAACAGGAAAAAGGAAAATAAAGCAGACGGAAATATCTTTACCCGGGAGCCTTCTGTAGTTTTTGCAAGTTAAGGGATTTACAATCCAACACCCATACAGCTCCAACACAACCTCGGAAAACGGGTGGAGAAAAGGAAAATGTAATAATTTTTCACCAGAATGTTGCTTCCTGTTTACCAACTAGGACGACAGCATATAAAGTGCTTTATTATGTGCCCCTCTTCTTTTTGAACACACCTCTTTTCCCTGTATTTAGAAAGGAATTGCTGTAATGACAGGAAATGATGGCTCTGCTCTGCCCCTTGGCTTCATGGGAATGCATAAACCAGCATGAAGCCTCTGCTTTCTATTATGTGCTGAGTTTGGAGATGCTCGCTGTCAAGAGGCCAAGGACACTGTTAGGACATCAGCAGGCCCCATGTGCTGTATTTCCCTTTGGTTATACCTTAACACTAGTGAATTTAGTTATGTTAAAGTGTTTGAGACAACACGCTGGTACTAGTTGTATGAAGTTTATTGGGCAGGTGTTGTTAAAGAAGTTCAAAAAAATATGGAGGAAGAAGGCGAACACATGTGAACTAGGGTCGGCCAAGCGAAACGTCTGTTGAGCCAATTATGAATATGATTTAGGCTTGACAATTGATTTGACCACAACGTATTAATTGTTATGCAGAACGTAACAAAACAATACCTAATATACAGTACATCACATCTGTGAAACTTCACTGAATTATAATATTACTCGCACATCTGGCAGCTGAACCAATGGCCAGAAAGCAGAACCGTTCCGGTTTGTATTCAATCAAAAGTATCATATCGCACCATATGTGCCAATGAATCACAATCTATCATTGTTTATTTGTTAACCCTTATGTTTCATTACTATTATTTAATTTTTCAATGGTTCTTTTGTTTTCACAGCCCAAAATCGTAGCTTTATTGTCCTTCTCTGCTATTGCTTTTGCAGAAGAGAAGTATATGACGGTGCAGCCCTACTCCAGCCAGGGCAAGGATGAAATTGCTTTCGAGAAAGGAGTCATTGTGGATGTGATCCAGAAGAATCTGGAAGGGTGGTGGTTTATCAGGTAAGCATCTGCTGACTCGCCTCATATATTCTTTTACATCTTCCATTAAACATAGAGGATGTAATATTTTATTTATCTCCATCAACCTACTTTACTAGGTACCAGGATAAAGAGGGTTGGGCTCCAGCCTCATACCTGAAGAAGATGAAGGATGATCTCTCTCCCCGGAAGAAGACCGTGACCGGCCCTGTGGAGATCATTGGAAACATCATGGAGATTAGTAACCTGCTGAACAAGAAAGCCTTGAGTGAGAAAGATGTGCAGATTGAAGGAGTCCCAGAGAGCCCCCAAGTGGCCAAGAAGGAGATCAGCCTCCCAATGCCTTGTGCTGACTCCAGCCCTGTTAATATCCCACTCGATGGAAAAAGTAAAGCAGAGCCTGCCTCACCGGCTATAGCTCGTATCGCTCCTCATAGGGTGGAAATTGGTAAATTGTGTATTTTGAAATTAGCCTGTTACAGTAGATTACAAATAACTCATAAACTAAAATGAATTTGTTTATCTTATTCTTAATGAGTGTCTATTCTCAAAAGTGACCATATAATCAGGTACTTTTTTACCTTTGTTTGTTTCACAGGTTCCCCAGTTCTCAGGCAAAAGCCTCCTCCCAGAAGAGACGCAACCCTGGTAAGTGTGTGAGCAGCCTCTCAAAAGCTAACTCTGCCATGAAGTTTTATTTGACCATCTGAAAGTTGTGAGGATGAAATCTTAACTGTAGACATTTTAAATGTTACAAGGGGCCACAAGTCAAGAAGGTCTAAACTGGTCTTTATCCTATATTATGCTTGATCCCTTATCTTGATTGAAAATAACTAGTCACTATCAGTTAAATGTAGTGAAGTAAAAATACAATATCTCAATATTTCCCTCTTAAATGAAGTGCAGCATGAAATAACAATTCTCAAGTATAGCAAAAGTATCTAAAAACTGGATTCAGTTAATGGTGCCACTAACAGTGATGATTTATTTTGTGTTCAGGGATTTCAGTTGCCCTCCCCACCAGAGGCCCCTACAGTTGAAGCAGAGTATTACACCATTGCAGATTTCCAGTCCTGTATATCTGATGGTATCACTTTCAATGGAGGAGAGAAAGCAGAGGTAAGCACTCTTTTCAATGTTAACTTCCTTCATACATTTGCAAACCGATATTTATGTATTGTTGTATTATTGCTCTCATCATAGCTCAGTTACAACAACCCTTCGATTCTAAGAGAATATCAAAATAAAAAATACAAATCTTACATGTATAAAAATGCCTTTTTTTAAATGCAGGCTTCACATTTTTTTTAATATCTATTTCAGGTTATTGAGAAGAACTCTGGTGGTTGGTGGTACGTCCATATCGGAGAGAAGGAAGGCTGGGCTCCCTGCTCCTACATTGACAAACGTAAAAAGCCCAACCTGAATCGCAGAACAAGCACTCTGTGCCGCCCAAAAGTTCCACCACCAGCTCCGCCTGTCAAAAAACAAGACTCCTCGGAGACTGCACCTCCCAGCAGCCCCGCATCTGAAGCTCCAGAGTCCCCTGTGTCTCCAGGAAGGCTGGTGTACGAAGAGCCAGAATATGATGTACCCGCCATTGGAGATCTGGACATGGAGTCTGAGTTTGAGTTTCTGAGGGGAGAAGGTTCCTTGGTGGATGTAAAATACGGGGAAACATCCTCAGAGAAAGGATCCCACTTGTCCTCCAAGCCTTCTCCGGCATCGTCACTCCATAGTGCATCCTTCAAGATGTGTAACTCCTTTGAAGATGGCCACGAGGCGGAGGCGGAGGCAGAGTGTATCTATGAGAATGACGGCTTTCTGCCTTTCAGGGAGACACCAGAACGGCAGTGCAGCAGAGACTCAAATTCCTCCAAGACAAGTGTCTTGTCAGAAACTGGCAAGACTGCAAACCCAACATCAGGGGGATGGAGATCTGCAGGTCACAAGCTCAAGATAGACTTGAATGGGGGCCCATTTTCACCCAAAGCTGAGGAGGCATCCAGTCCTAAATCTGCCTCTGCGGAGTCCACCCCAGATCTGTCTAGAACTAAGAAAGACCAAGAGGAAAGCAAGGCATCCTTTTCCATCAAGTCTTCCTCCAAACCAAAGCCAGTGGTGAGGCCTAAACCACAACTAGCCAAGGCCTCCAGTGCAGAGAAGATGGACATCAGTTCCTTGAGGAGACAGCTGCGGCCAATAGGTCAGCTGAAGAATGGCACCAAAACCAAGGGTGAGGACTCTGAGACAGCTTCTGTTATTTCCTCAGAGGACTCCTTTTCTTCTCAGAGCACATCCGATCTCTCCTCCATCTACTCTAAAGGCAGCCGGGGAGACTCTGATCTGGAAGGTGGCAGCCTGTATCGCACAACCAATCCCTATGAGAAGGTCCAAGAGACTGAGATCAGCTTCCCAACTAATGTGGAGGTGGAAGTGCTTGAGAAGCAGGAGAGTGGCTGGTGGTATATCCGCTGGGGAGACACAGAGGGTTGGGCCCCGACTTACTTCTTGGAGCCAGTCAGGCAACAAGATGACATGGCAGGGTCTGAATCTGATGGCACCCCAACTAAACCTGGAAGCATCAGCAAGTCCAACAGCCTAGAGAAGAATGAACAAAGGGTGCAGGCGTTGAACAACATAAACCAAAACCTTAAGAAGGTCACCCCACCCATTCCATCCAAGCCTCCAGGTGGCCTTTCAAAACCCATCGGCTTGTTTGGTTCACGGAAGCAGAATAGCACCAAACAGCAGCAGGTGGTCAGACCTCAGTCCGTCTTCATTTCGGCCCCGATCAGGGACGGTGCCAGCCCTGTTGGCTCTCTCAGGAGAAACGAGTCCCTCAACTCCACAGACCACCCTCGTGCCAGCCCTACGGTGCGACGCAATGCCTCCTTCGGCACTGTGCCACGCAACTTGCTGCCAAACAACATAGCACTACCCCAAAGGAACAGATCTGCTAATGGTAGCTCTGAATCTCTTGGCCTTGGCTCTCCGAGGAATGCCTTCCCTGTGTCCACCGTTAAACCAAAGCCCCACATCATCCATAACAACCTCAAAGAGGTGTTTGTCTCCATAGCAGATTATCATGGCGATGAGGAGACCATGGGGTTTCCTGAGGGGACAAGTCTGGAGGTCCTTGACAGAAACCCCAATGGATGGTGGTACTGCAAGATTCTGGACAGTGGCAGACCTAGGAAAGGATGGGTTCCCTCAAATTACCTCGAGAAAAAGCCCTAGAAATCATGTGTGGAGCTGGCAGAACTCTGAACGTGCGTGTAAAGACTACTCAACTGATGCATTTGTTTTGTGAAAAAAAAGCAAACCCTAAGACCTTAAGTAAGGATTGAAATCTTACTCCGGTACCTTTTGCCAAAATGAGCAGCCAGATCAAATTGTGACTTTGAAATGAAATTAGACATCTGGTAAAATGAGTCTACATGATGCAGTACCTGAGACGTTGCATTAGGAGCAATATATCAAGACTTAGTGACGCAGCCAAAGAGAACACCAGTCAGCGGAAGAATGATTGAATGATATTCTTCAGTGGTTACCTTTAACTTGAACTAAGATATCATTTTATGTCCAATCTTTGAACCCCTTCTTTGTAAGTTTATGATGTCATTTAAAAAACGTTTTATGCATTTAAAGCTTACTGCATGTTTGAAACAATTCATTATACTGACAATGCCTTGAGCTGTTGAAGTTGAACCTTTTTCTCCTCCTTTCTTTAAAGAAAATCTCAGTTGTTGCCAAAGCTGCTTTTTGTTAGTCTCACCATGGTGCTGTCTGTTTGCATGTTTTTTTTTATATTTCTTATACTGTATGTCACCTTTATGTGAAATATTTTATCCAATTTAATTGTGTTATATTGTTCTAACAAAACAATTTGTGAGCATCTCAGACTATCACAGTATTATCTTACACTCTCAATTCCTGATGATCTCCCCTAAAATGTCTTACTTTCATTTTAGGGGTTATTTGTCGAAATTGAAATGTCATTTGAAATTATATTTATTCATTCCTTAAAAATCATATTATTACTTATTTTATTATTATTATTATTATTTTAAGAAATGTACTCGTAAAAAAAATCACAACCGCTTAAACATTCTTAAGAACTGCTCTTTTAATAATAACATTTAGAATTTCTGCTGGGCAGTAATTTTTACATAACTCTTCAGCTGCAGAAGTACTGTGATGCTCACTTTTGTTTAATGTTAACTGTGTGACCAATGATGATAATTGAAGTGCCAAAAGAATGAATTCAATAAATGCACTTTTTAACAATCATAAGTACCTGCTTTTTTTCTCTTGAATCATCTTTCACCCATAGTTTCTGTTCGCCCACACATCAGGTTTGGGCCTCTATAGTGTTTTCCAAACTGTTCTGACATTTACTCTTGCATAAGACAATCTCACACCCCTTCATCAACACCAGCCATGATGTTGCAATACGTTGAATGAAATAAAAGCCAGATGATATTTAAAAAAATATAATTCTAAAAAGGGACAAGTTGAAAATAGTTATTCATATAGTTGTGTGATATTTAGATTTATTTAGTATTTGTATATGCAGGGAAGCGTAAGTGTAACATGTTTATTACTCACTTTAGCATATTAAATCAATACATTCAATGATACACAAAACAATAAATTAACAGTTAAATACATTCAACAAGTATTCCCAATGCTGTAAAGCCTCTGTGCTTTAATTTGTATTTTTTCAAAACCCAAACTAAATGCATATCTGGTAAGAAAAAACGAAATACCTGAAACGTGATCTAACGTGTCTCTTTCAAGTGCAAGACATCACATTTTGTTATTACTGATATTGTGAACGTATTTTGCGCAAGTAGTTTTTCATTATTTAAAAGGAAGAAAGACAGGTATTTGAGGAAATATCAGAAATTCCTTTTAAGGGGAGGCGTGTCGGTGTCAATGTTTGATTGACAGCAGTTGGAAGGCTGCCAGTCAGTAAGTAATTGACGGACAGCGTGTTGTTAGCATGGATGTATCAAGTTAGTGGGCATTGAATCAGTCTGTGTAAGGACTGGAGGAGTAAGGAACACAACAGCTGACTGGACTAAAGTCACTCATGCTGGTAAGTCAAAATGCGGTTTCTGTGCTGCAAACTGAGGTTGGCTGTGCATTTTTCCCAGGTAAATCTTTGTTTGGTGGCTAGTTCAACAAGCTAAGATGCATGTCCATGTTTGTAAGAGGGAGTTCTCATTCATAACACTCCGTTCGATCGATGTCTCACTATGGGATGCGCCTCATCGCGGAGCAAACGGAAGCATCAATCTCATTACGCCAATCCTGATTGGCTGGTGATCTTGACGTCAGCGTCAGGGGAAATCACCCCTATAAGTAGCTTGCGCCACAACGCATGTCATTCAAACACCTCTTCTCGCTTCAGAGCACATCTCTACAGTAGCCGGGCAAGCTTCACTGTCCACAGACTGAACCCAAATACCCATTTCGGTCGACGGGCGCTCGCCGGCTACTCCTTCTGCTTCGCAGGAAGACGGTACTAACGCCAGTCAGTATTCAAATCGACCTCGCCCTTCTCTTCCCCGGAAAGTAAGGTAGGTCCGATTTTTTTTAAGCTAGCAGCACACCTGTTGCTAGCTCGCTCCCTCTCTACCGACACCACGGTAGCGAGGAAGTTTTTTATTTTCTCTCCTCCACGGAGGGGAAAAGGATTAAAAAGGAGCATACTGCCACACCAGTCAGTATTCTCCGGGAATAAAAGACCCACACCGTCCTTTTCTCCGGATTAAGGACAAGGTGGTTTTATCTTTTCTCCCGTCCCACCTGTCGAGAGTGGGCCCTCTCCACGCCACGAGGCGGCCAAGATGGACGCCCCTCTCCCTCACACCAGAGGAGTCAGGAACTCGGTGGCTCGACTCTGCGGCTGCGGGTTGAAGATATCGGGCACAGACACACACCAGGTCTGTTCGTCCTGCCTCGGGCTGGAACACGCCCGAGGCGCTATCGACAACCCCGGCTCATGCGGACATTGCGTCCGCTTCACTGTTAAGAGCCTCCGCCGACGGTTAGCTCGACAAGCTAGCCTGTCGGAACAGGACCCCCCCCATGTCCACGGACCCGCCGACCCGGCAGTCAGGACATGGGGGCGTCCGCCACAGAGAGTGAGCCCCTCTCCGTGTCGGTCTGGGGCTCACTATCTGCTATGGCTATAGAACCAGAATCCCGCGCTCCACCAAGCTGGAGCTCCCGGTTAGACCTCACCATGGTCTCACCCGCGGAGGATGTCCTCGGGCCTGACTACGAGGAGGACGAAGAGGAGGACGCCCTGGCGTTCCTCCTGTCCGAATCGGATGAACAGGAAGAGGACACCTTCATGTCACCGGCTCAGGCTGCAAAGCCTGAGGCAAGTGCTGTTCTCCCGGGCGATAGCACACCAGCTTCGCCCGGTCTGAGCATGGACCTTCAGGCCGTGTGTAAACGCGCTGCGGCCAGACTCAACGTCCCGTGGCCCGAAATGGCCAAGGAGACCTCCAGGTCCCGCTACGAGGGAAAACATCTTCCCCAAGCAGCAGGGATAAAGAGACAACTCCTTCCAGTCTTCCCGGAGATGTTGGATGAGGTGTCGGTCTCGTGGAGAGACCGGCCCTTCAGCAACAAGGTCCCAATCCAGGGTGCCTCCTCCCTAGACTGTGACGGAATGGAGAATCTCGGCCTGCTCTGCATGCCGCCCATGGAACCCCTGGTAGCGGCTCACCTTCTACTAAAGGTGGGCCCGTCACCAAGCAGGAACCCCACGCTGCCAGCAAAGTCGGACCGTTTTCAGTCAGCGTTATCCGCCAGGGCCCTGAATGTGTCCTCGCTGTTAACCGCCTACCAAGCGGAGCTCTGCGAGGACCTGTCGGGTAACCCGGGGGCAGCCACTCGGGACGAAATGGCAGCGGTCACGGACATTTGTCTCCGTGTCCAACGCTGCGCCGTCCAGGCCACGGGCAAGGTAATGGGGATCATGGTGGTGCAGGAAAGAGCGAGATGGCTCAACCTCACCACTCTCCCAGACCGGGAAAAGGAGGATGTGCTGGATATGCCCATCGTTTCCGAGGGAATTTTTGGCTCCGCTCTCGCCTCCATGCAAAGGAGGTGTGAGACGAAGAAGAGGGAGGACGAGGCACTCCACCTCTGCCTCCCTCGAAGGGTCCAGCCGCTGCTCTCGCAGCAGCAGTCCTCTGCCCAAGCTGCCTCGAACTCTGCTCGGTTTAAAACACCGAAGACACAGAGGTCGCAGCCCACCCCGAGTCCCCAGCCCAGGCTGGAGACAAGGGCAAGTTGGCCGAGAAAATCTCCGGTTCTGGCTGCAGCTCAGGCTCAGCCAACCCAGAATTTCGGCCAGCAGTCGAGGAAGAAGAAGCGAGCGGTGTGACAGCCCCTCCTTCTCCCCTCCGTGAATGTGTTCCCGCCGCCTCGAGAGATGCCTAAACACCATCCTCAAGTCCGCACAAACACATGTCACATGCTGATGGATTCCTCTGTCATAAAACATTTGCCGCTGACGCATCCAGGCTTCAGGCCTAGGGCGCAGCTAAAAAAAAAAATGAAAAGAAAATCAATAAAACCAATAAACAGCCCGCCAATTCTTCCCCTTTTGAGAGCAGCTACGGCATCTCTCAAAAGGCGGATTATTGACCGGTCTGTGAAGGCACCACCGCACGCACCGCACGCGTAGTGCCGGCTGGGGCTTTAAGGGCACCACCGTCACGCGCATTCGCTGTGCCGGCTGGAGCTGTGAAGGCACCACCGTCACGTGCATGCGCAGTGCCGGCTGGAGCCGTAAGCGTGACATCTCAGCTGGCTCTAAGGAGCATACAGCAGGAGATACTCACGACATCTGCCTGGGCTTCTCAAAACAGTTATACTTTATCTGTTTTCACAAGCCCAGAGAGAGTCAACCCATATTCTGGAGCTCTCTCCTAGAAAGAAGGGTTTTATCTATAATGCCCGCCGAGCAGAGTCAGATTACGCAGACAAATGTCCTCGTAAAGCACCCGCTCAACATGGGGCTCATAATAAAACTAAACCCGAGAGTATTGGTTATTATGTAATGCGTAGTGGCACTACACCCGACTTTTCTAGTGCGGGACGCGCCTAAGGGTGCTGTCCTTTCACGGAAGGTGGTCACCACGGACGCATGTCAGACAGGCTGATGGGGTGTTTACGAGGGTCGTCCGGTGAGAGGCCTCTGGAGCAGAGACCTCCAGCGGGCGCACGTAAATTACCCGGAGCTTTTAGCGGTGTTCCCCACCCTAAAACGCTTCCTGCCTTCTCTCAGAGGACACCATGTCCTCGTGAGGACAGACAACACGATATCGTGTATGAACCGCCAAGGGAGGTTGCCTGGTCCCCAGTCACACACACTGGCACACAAACTGATCCCTTGGAGCGGCAGACATCTCCTCTCTCTGAGAGCGACACAGGTACCGGGAGTGATGCACCTCGGGACAGAACTACTGTCCAGAGGTGCACCACTCTATACAGACTGGACTCCTCATCCAAGGATCGTGAGTCCGCTGTGGGTGCGTTACGGCGGAGCCGCGTTAAATCTGTTCGCATAAAGAAAAAATGCTCAATGACAGCTGTTCTCTTTAATGCACGATTTAAACGCACCGTTAGGCGTGGACGCACTCGTACACGATCGACCTCCGGGTCCTCTGTGCGTGTTCCCACCCCTGGCTCTGTTACCTCCAACTCTGGCCAGAGTGAAGGAGCAACGCCACACACTTACTCTGATGTTTCCGCCCTAGCCCGCAACGTACGGGCTGGCGGAGATATATCAGCTGTTGTGCGGGCAGCCATGGCAGCCCCCACCATGCAGGGACAGATTGTCTCAGGCGGGGGGGCGATCCTTCACCCACGCCCAGAGCGCGGGGCACTATGGGCCTGGCCCGTGAGTGGTACAATCTGAATACAGTGGGACTCCCTCAGAAGGTGATAAACACTATTCAGAGTGCGAGAGCTTCCTCCACCAGGTCTCTTTACGACTGTAAGTGGAGGGTGTTTGAGGAGTGGTGCCTTCAAGAAGGACACATCTCTTTTCAATGTCCTGTCGGGGTGATTTTATCATTCCTACAGGACTTGATCGATAAACACAGAGCTTTCTCCACGATCAAGGTGTACCTGGCTGCTATTGCTGCATGCCATGTGGGCTTTGAGGGTAAGACGGCTAGCCAACATCCTTTGGTTTGCCGTTTTATGAAGGGAACTCGCAGGCTCCTCCCTGTCTCCAGGTCGCTAGTGCCCTTATGGGACCTGGCAGTGGTTTTAAATGGGCTCAGAATGACCCCATTTGAACCCCTGGAAGGAGCTGACATGAAACATCTGTCACTCAAGACAGTGCTGTTACTGGCCCTGGCATCCGCCAAGCGGGTCAGTGATATTCATGCGCTGTCTGTACATCCCTCATGCACTCAGTTCGCCCCAGGGCAAACGAGAGTGTTGTTGAAACCCAACCCTGCCTTTATACCTAAGGTGGTTGGTTCGTGTACCCCAATTGACATTGAGGCATTTCCTCCGCCGCTGGTTTCCTCCGGGGAGCAGCAGCAGGATCTGTTGTGTCCAGTCCGGGCTTTACACACATATATGGACAGATCAAAGGAGCTTCGTCTTAATGACCAACTCTTCGTGTCCTGGGCTAACCCTCACAAGGGTAAGCCTGTTACTAAGCAACGGCTCTCCCACTGGATTGTGGAGGCAATTGCTGTGGGGCCCGTACAAGTCAGAGCTCGAATGCACCCTCGGGTTCGCGAGTTTTCTCTTGACTCAGGGTCTGGCGGCATCCTGGGCTCTGTTCAAGACGTCCCTTTCAAGACATTGGTGCAAGCGGCGAGCTGTTTCTCGCTGCTCACTTGTGTCCGCCTTTTAACAGTCTGGGCATTCTACTCCCAGTGTGACTCAAGCAGTGCTGGGCACCTGGTTGAGTCGGAGTCCTACCTGTTAAAATTCTGATCGGTTGGCGATTTTCGAGATAAGCTCGTCTGGCAATACGGGAGCTACAATATCCCATAGTGAGACATCGAACGGAGTGTTATGAATGAGAACTATAGGTTACTTACGTAACCCCAGTTCTCAGAGTAACATGAAGTGAGATGTCTCACCAGACGGCCCTCCTTGCTATGGTGAAGCGAGAAGAGGTGCTTATTTTGAATGACGCATGCGTTGTGGCGCAAGCTACTTATAGGGGGTGATTTCCCCTGACGCTGACGTCAAGATCACCAGCCAATCAGGATTGGCGTAATGAGATTGATGCTTCTGTTTGCTCCGCGATGAGGCGCATCCCATAGAGAGACATCTCACTTCATGTTACTCTGAGTAGTGGGGTTACGTAAGTAACCTATAGTTTTTAGTAGGAAAGTTGGTTGTTCTTGTGAAGTCTATAGCCGTCATTAAACTACAATATAAATAAATGTGCGAGTACCTCGGACAGGTGATTTACAGAGCAGATGTGGATGTTGTAAAACAACAGCCATTTCAATTGACTTTAATGCTCCACATATTGCATTTTGCATGGCAATCACCGCCACTGTTTACGAACATCACATGAGAAGGAATTAATCATCTGGTGAATTAATTGCAAATTAATGTGGCGTATAATAAACAATTTAATGAAAAGTTATCACAGGCCATAATCACCATTATTATTAAGCCTCTCAGTTGTGTTGCATTAAAAGCATTCTGCCTAAGAATAAATATAAGATAGAGAATATATGTATATCCAATATAAAAACACATCTTTGCATATGCATATGCATCATAGCCAAAGTGTTTGATCAGCTGGATGCTGCAGATACATTAGATCACACTTGGTTGCCTGTCATCCATTTTATTTCCTACCCACAACACTCTGAGCCACATCGTGGTGCATTTCACTTTGATTGGCCTCCTCTGGCAGCTTCAGGAGAACCTAAACATCTGACTTTGGTTTTAGAGGGTTTTCATTCTGTGGTCACTGGGCTGCTTAATTTAGCATAGACTGACGAAGCAAAAGTTGAAGTTACCAGTGTGGAGTTGTAGCCTATAATATTGTCTCCTTCAGCTATAATCACAGAAACACCAAATCAAAACCCTGATGCAGTTTTCTAGAGTGAGACACTGCATACTCTTTTGATATATTGGATTCGGTGACTGGAATATAATAAGATTTACAGCCTACAGGATCTTAGTGTGAAATATGTCCATCCCGCTGGCTGTCTCCTCTATTGGGATCTCATACTACGCTCACTGGCTTGGAACTAAGTTATGGATGCCCGTTGATCATCTTTATACCATGTTTGTCTGCTGGCTGTCTGTATTTTCTTGCTTGTTGTACTCATGTGTAGCGTTTGTTTATTGCAAAGGATAAATCAAAGATGCAAAAAAAAGAGAAAAAGCAAATTCTAGATGTTGCAGGTGAGATAAAGATACCCCGAAGTACTTATGACTTCACATTTGATGGTGTTCTGTCTATTATTCTGTCACAAGTTGTTCAAAGTGTAATTTATACTGAGTGTGGATGTTTATTCTTTACCTTGACCTGCTGGGCAAGTTGATTAAGATGTGACTCAAGGCTCTCAAAGTTGTAAGTACTGTAGACCTTGTGTGAAGAGCGCTTTGTCAAATTGATGCAGGAAATATAATAAGAACCGTGCAAGTAAGCTCTCCCCAGTGTTGTCATTATCAAACCATTGCTGATGTGCTTCTCTTTTAGGGGTTTCTGTCCTCTGCAAAAGTGCTGGAGCTCTTTGTGGCCTCTGGAGGGCAGCAGCACTCAGCTTCACTGCTCTACGGCAACCTTAGACTCTTCTTCATCAACACAGCAATTACATTATAAAAGGGTGACAAGAAAAACTCTCAATTTATATTTTGCACTCAGAACAACGTTGTACTTTAAATAATTGCGCTTCTCCTCAGAGTCTGTCCCTTAATGCTTCCAATCTCACTGAGGAAAACATTTTACATCACACTGAACACTGAAAGCTTAAAGCCTTAGCTACAACAGAGGAGCAAACTCAAAATCCTGACTGTCTGATGTCAAATTAAAAATCAATGGTGTTGTGCTTTTTTGGAATACAAATGTAATACCCTAATAGATGGCATGTGCGTTTGACCAAACAGCTGTCCAGAAGAGATACCATAACACTGCTCCAACAAGTCTGCCAAGCCCTTAAGCCTTCAGAAGGCCGACAGCCAGGTTCACTGAGAGGTCTGAGTGGAAAGTCTGTGTGTACACAGAAACCGGTGAGATATACCGTATTCATGTCACTGTCACATAGCTTGGCTGTGTTTTTACTCTCCCCTCTAAGAACACTTGGCCACGAACGGCAGCCGCTGTCTGTTTCATGTCCGGACGTCATAGTTGTATTTGTGCCTGTTGGAGTGCAGCTTTAGAGCCAGGCCCACGGGGTAGTAAATAACAGATGAGCTTCACTTTGGCCAGGTCTACATACCACTACTCTAAACAGTTTCTCTGTGAGTTATATCTGTTTACTAAAAGCCCCTTGCCTTTGTTATTCATATAGTATAAGGCAGGGTGTTAGTCAAGAGGCTATACTACCGTAGAGAGTGATTGTGTAAAGTGGCAGCTTTTTGTCCTCAAATTGCTTTCAAATTTGAATTTATTTTTTGCACAAGACATTATATCAGCCATTTATATAATGTCTGCTCTGGGAAAAGGGAATGGCACTAATTCTCTCTCATTCCCTATCTTTTGTGCCAGATGTAGTTGTTTCCAGCTGTGCATAAAACACAAAAGGACTGTAGCTGTGAAATGGAAATGGCCAGATTTAACATTGCGAGCCAAATAAGTATAGGGATATGTTTTTTTCTTAAATGACTTCTTTATAAGCTGATTTTAGTGTTTTGTCATGTAATAAATAAGGAATCAAGGCAGTGATTCAAATTAAACCTTTATTTAACAAACTGAACATGATTAAACCAATTTAAGAATAATTTTCTAACGATTATAAATCCCAAGCCAAGGAAACCAAAGTTATGAGTTGATAATCTTGTCCACCATGCACTATGTCTTCCTTCACTTACTTGCTGTTTTTGTTTTATTTAGGCTTAAAACAATTTGGTCACATTTGACAAGCAGGCTGGGAAAATGGTGTTTGTATTGGAGCTACGCCTGCTTAACCTACAACACAAATTCAAGATATAATTTAAATATGCACACGTAGGACCAATGCCACCTTTAAACAATTTATTTTCCTTTTTCAAAGCACACATTTGTATATGGCATTCAAGGAAACACTTGACATCTTGTAGAGTTTGCTTATCTGCTTTCTGGAAAATAGTCAGCTAAAAAGACGATGGTTTCATTTTCAGACTCTGATTTTGGTCTCCAGCAATACTTGAGGGAATATCTGGCTCTTTAGCTGCTAAATGATTTGTTAACCATCTATTCCCCATCTGTATCAAAAGATAAAGTACTTCTGTCAGGTATATTGTTATAGTTTACAGTATACGATATTGCTATAATTTTTACAGGGCATTTGTGTTTAAGCTAAAAATAAAATGTACAGTATTTTCTTCTGGGAGTAGAAGTATTTGGAATTACTCAAGTAACTTTCAGGTACTTGTGCCTAACGTGAGTAAATGTACATACAGTAATACCAGTTGAAAGTGGCCTCAATGATTGTATTCTTCACCAGACGATTAATAAACATATTTCCCAAAAATGCCAAACAGAGCCTTTCAGGGAGCATAATGTGTTCTGTAATTAACTATGCAACACTCAAATAAACAATTGTCTTATTTTTTGGACAGTATACTGTAGCTATACATGTAAAACAAACAGTGATCGAGTCTTTATAGTAGCGTTGACTAAATAAATAAACCTCATAATGTACAGTTAATATTACACTTATCAATGCTATTTTTCTATCAAAAATGTTTCACACATGTTTTATTTCTGCTAGGTCATATTTGGTCAGGAAGTAAAACAAAAACAGGTAGAAACGTAAAAGGAGTATCTCTCAAGCACGACAAAATTCCAGTATTATGCGATGCAGTGACAAAGGGAACGATAATACAACATGTCATAGCAGTGAATACATTCACACACTGATATTAAGCACACTGAAATGTTTGTTTTGTATGTTTTGTGGTGAAACCTGCTCACATCAGAGACATTAAAACCATGTAAGAGCGACTTTAAGATGAATATAAACGTCCTGTTTTTACAAGGAGGAGCCTAGCAGACCCAATGTGTCCAGACTTCTCTTTTTAAAGGCACACAAGAAAACTTGACTGTGACTCAAACGTCATACAACAGAACATTTCCCTCCACAGCGGCAAAATAAAACTTCAACACCTTGAAAAAACCAAAACGTAATAGCACTTACTACTTACCAAAAGAGTAAAGTTTTAGCAAGACCAAAATGACACCTGAAAATAGTTGCATTTCTTCACAATTCAAAGCAGTACATAATGCATGAAGTTATTTGAGTGAAATTGTCCTTGAGTTTGCTTTTACAGACTAAGAGCAGCACTCAGACACTGATATGCAAACCTCACAACGTGCCACAATAACAAGCCTTGTCACTGACTGCAGTCGTGTGTGTTTTTTCACTTAATGACTTGGTTTAATGAAATGCGTCACTGCTGAAAAATATTTATGTTTTGATTTAATATACATATGGAGTGTGTGTAACCTGAAGTATGCAAAGCCATCTGTAACTTTACCGAGGGATTTCATGGCTTTCTTGCAATGATGAAGAGATTGGTTTGTCTGTATGTGCTTGTTCAGCATTTTAAAAATACTTCCCTGCCCACCAAGGTTTATTTGGATGACTTGTGTCCCACCGCAGCATCTAGCTAGCTGACTGAGAACGCCAAGAAGCAGGACATGCAACTCATGCAAGTCCCACATTTTACAGGCTTTCATACAAACCTCTGATGTATGGGCTGTGCCTGAGAGAGCAAACACTTTCGTTGCACTGAAACGATGAGCAGACACACAGCTAAAGGTGGCCCTTCCTCCCCTGTCGTCGTCCCAAACATACAACATCCTCTCTCCTACCTCGCTCCCTCGTCCTGATTTACATCCTCATTCACCGTGAGCTTGACCTTCTATGGTGACAACATTCACACTTTTTTCCCCCCTTCGCAGAATCTCGCCCTGTCTGAAATTCACAGAAGCACAGCAGGCAGTGAGATATCTGACTAACACTTCATTTATTTACCCTTAAGCCTAGGCATTTCATTGTGTTTTATTGCAGGGGAATATTCTGAGTATTAAAGAAATGGCTTATTTTAGATAAGGTTTTTTTACAAGGAAACACTTAATTTTTACTTACGTCTGAATGTATTCAGGAAATGTCAAATGAAACCAATGTTGATCATACTGCTCAGATTTGAAATGAGCATTGATTCTTATGTTACACTTTTTGACCGAATGCATTCCGACCAGCAGCTTGTGGAACTACATATTTATTCTTCTCGTTTCTTCTGCTGCTGTGGAACATTTTACTACCTTTTTTAAATTAGCTAGCAGTGATGCAATCACCAGCAGAAAGTAGGGCAGATGCCTCTTCAGATTACTCTCTCTCTTCAACAAATCACACAAAGCACAGATTCACTCGACGTGAGTAGGCCATGGCCCCATCTGCAGATCCTGCAGTTGCACATACTTTTTGTCACTGTATGATGAGTTTCATAGCTGGATCCTTACTGAGACATCACAGGTGGGAGGGGAGCTGTGAGATTTCCAAAGATCTTCATTTGACAGATAAAATGTTTTAAAGATGGATTTTGCAGGAGTGCTGAGTACCTGAGCCAGATTGCACACCTAAAGAAGCGGGGCATTCACTTGTGCTGCATCTGTCTTTACAAAGTCTCGCATGGCTTAAACAACCTCTTGAACCTGACAATGCGACTTGTAGTCTGAGCCTACGTGCTCCGGTAGGTCTTGATGATATCTTTGATTGTCCTCCTGCAGATGGGGCAGCATGCGTTGGCCATCTTCTTGAGTTTGATGCCACAGGCGTAGCAGAGACACATGTGTCCGCAGGCGTAGAGCACGGTGTCCACCTCGTTCTCGTAGCAAATGGTGCATTCGTCGCTCCACGAGCCTGAGCATGATGGGAAGGTGGGGGACTCTGGGTGGCTGGAGAATGGAGAGCTTGGAGTTGTACCTGTGGTAATGAGACAACACATTTGAGATCTGTGAGTGACTTGGAAAGATAATTGAACAAGAAATTGAAATCGGCTTCCAAGTGGTTCAGGCAGACAGTTGTATCGCTACACTCCAATGAGACTCTTGTATCAAATGCACCTTTTTCTCTGAATTCTTTATTACCATGCCCACTTTTTTCTGCTCATGAAGCTCCTTCTGTCGCTAGTATCTGCCAGGAGTTTCCCTGTCATGCTGTCTGCAGCTTGGGACAGCAGTGATGTCGGGGATCACTGCTTCACATCCCGAGGTAAATATTTGCTTTATGTGGATCCATGCGTATTGTGAGCCGATGTCTTGGCACTGTATTTGTGTGCTGACGGCTGTTCTATTGCTCTCCCGCATGTCTGCATTTTTTATCAATTTCATAAACAAAACAAAGAAAAAATATCACAAACATCTGCTTGGCAAATACCCATAGGGAGAAAACATAGACAAATAGTGAAACTGGAACTATTAGACAAACCTGTGGAGGAGGAAAAGGCTGAGTAGTAGCTGGAGTTGAGGCTTGAATTGAGTTTGATGTTCAATTGTGTGTTGAGGTTTGGCTCAGAGTTGCCGCTGCTGAGCATTGTGGGGGTGTTGGGTGTACAGGATGGGGAGCTGGGGACCGACGGGCCTCGAAGGTCTGGGTGTGGAGATGAGCCTGAAGTTACAAAAGAGACATCTGGCTCACAACAACAAAGACTTAGCACAATATACAAATCTGAATTTCATGATTTGTCCCGCAACAGAGACTTTATGGTATTACAATAGCAAGAGTATAGTGCAGATTACGCACAAAGAGTAGACGTACATATTATATAAAGTATGCACGGATTATTAATTGTAAAAAAGAAACACAATAAGTAAAAAGAACTAACAGATAAGTACACCATGGTAAAACAACACCGAAGTAGCAGTATATCTAAAGAAAGTGACCATATCAAAATATTGAAGTAGCTGGTAATGTTTACAGATTATAAATAAATTGAACGATGATTATGATCATCTATAAAAAAGGAAGCTAAATGCAATCGTTCCCAACTGGGAATCAAATATTTCCATCATGACACTCCGCTGAGCTGTTAATTAGAAAATGTAGGTGAGAGGATGTCTTGTTGCATCCCTGTTAATGTCTCAGTCTGTCACACTGACACACACATATTCCATCTCTTCTATAACCAAGCAGATGACTTGTGAGTGCACAGTGTCTGTGTGTGGGTGTGTGTAAGTGAGTCAGGAGCCTATGAGTTGGTGTAGCCAAGCACCCCCCCCCCCTCCTTCCTCCTTCGTGAGCCCATGATCCCTCTGGGTAGGGTACAAAAGGCTTTCACAGAATCTGTTGTCTGTCCCGTGTGATCCGTCCCTATTCGCACCTCATAACCAGCGGCCCTGGCATCAGTTCTTTCTATTGGCACTCGTCTCTCCTCCCAGACCAGAATACCCACCCTGATTTCAGAGACAGATTCTGATCCAGTCTGCCTGACAGGCACACAGCATTGTTGTGTATGCATTGTCCTTCAAATGACCACGGCAGAAATATTGCTAAACCGTCAGGCCAGCCGTTCACTTGGCACCGTCATTCATACAGTACGTGTCAAATGATCTATTACTGGTTGTGTGCATCGTCTCCCACAGTTTGCTTGTCCAAATGTTCATACAATGGCAGTGTGGGGTGCAGAAACAGCTAAAAAAAGAACCACAGTAGGTGAGAAATTGCTTGAATAACAAAAGACTGTTGGCTTAATATAAGCAAAAGACACTTTTGTGGTGTGTTTGCAGAAACATGTATACAGTTTGTTGCATAACCCTAGCTTCGTGCTCTGATCCGATGCTCTGAACTCTTGCCTCTTTCTTTGGACCACTCCAACCACTGTAGTCTCGTTTCAGCCTACGTAAAGTATAGCGCTGTGAACAATGTGTTTTCGTCTATCTTTTCATTCTTTATTTTATTATTTCTTAGAGGCATGTACCAATACTATGGCTCTTATACTCCCTCCCTTCCATTACCTGCTTAGCCTGACCTATGTGGCAGACCAGCTGTTAGCAAAAGTCTTGGTGAACTCCTAATAAGAAGGAATAGATAACCCTCATGTCTATTCCTGGTCCTTTCATCAAGCGTACCTTTCATCTACTTTTGTATTATGAATTGACTGCTGACTGTGTGACCAGGAATGAGTATATGAATAGCTTTAGTCATGCAGACAGTACAGGAGACTTATTTGTGGCTAAGCATGTGGTGGCTTTCAACACTTGCTTATCAAATAAAGAGTTTTTGGCACACCGTGTCAGGCTATTTCTTTCTTTCCCAAAGTCTTGTTTTAAACCCGCATTAACAATTTTCTTTTGGTCCGGTGGGGGCAGCAGAAAGGAGCTTGTAAACACAACACTGACATTCCCTTTTTAGCTAATTCGGCAAAGTTGTTAGCCAAGAGATGTAATCTATTTATAGATCAGTTATAAAGCTGGATTAGAACTGTCATTTGGTGTTGTGGTCCTTTAACGGATTTAAGTCCAGTATTGTAGCTTTGTTTTGTTCTCTACCAACTCCTGGGGGAAATATCACTGTCTTTAGCAGCTACAGTAGGTTAAGTGCTTCACTTTTGGCTCTAGCATGTCAATAACTTTGTCTGTGTGTCGTACAGTTTTACAGCTTTTTTTAACTGAAAAAGGCTACTTGATATAGCCTAAAGTTAAACGATGCCATAAGCGAACATATGAAGTTGCAAAAGAAGTACAAAACCAAAGCAATGAGTCAAAGACGCCCACACGCTACTTGGACCTAAAGGAAGCTTTAGAGCCATGATACATCTCTGTACGTTTGCACTTAGAGTAACCCCTTTTCACGAACAAAGAGTTATATGATTAATTAATAGAAAAATCTTAATTGCATCAGCTTTAAGATTACTGCTGAGCACTTACGTAAACCCACAGCAGGAGACCTGTAGTATGACGACTGAAGGTCATAATCGATTCAAACTGTCTCACATGAAATTAAAAAGATAACACGGACATAATGACGACGTGAGAGCAACAGTCTCCCATCTGTTCCATTTCACTGGCTTGACGACACCCATACACACAAACTGTCAATTGCCTCAGCGGCTAGATGTTTCCATGGCAACGTGTGGCATGTGGCTCCAGAGAGTGGGTGCGCACAGACGTCACAAATGCACTCCCCACAGCTGGAGTGGGTAATGACACGAACAGCGCTCATACCCCAAAGAATCAGTACGGACTGAGGGTGGGCAGTGGGCGCTTAGGATAAGGAAATGCACAAGTAAAGAAGGGAAAGATGATTGGAGGACCAGTGTTATGGGGAACGAGCTGTGGGTGGAATACCCAGAATCTCAAACCTCCATGCAATTACATTTTAATAATGCATATTGAGGGCATCATAAGGAGCTATCACGGGCCTCTTGCTGATACATAATGCTGGCTGCTGGGAGCCCACGCAAGACAGAAATAACCTCCTCAGCCCTGGTCTGACTGACAACATGAAAGAGAGGAGAGGAGAAACTGTTATGAATAATAGGACAGAAACTTTGCCTCTTAATTATATATACTCTTCCTGTGAAGAGAAGGCTAACCGGCTGGTACAGAGTCATTTTCATTGTAGAAGAAGACATCGCGGCTGAAAGATTGTTTTCAAATAATTATGATGAATCTGCGGCGACTGCACTTGAGCTCCTTCTAATGAAAAATTGAGAATTTTGCAAGTGCAGGAGTCTTAAAAACCGAGCAAGTCATACTAAATATTTCAAACTTAGACTTGATTTGCACAACATGTGCGTTTGTTTACCTCTTCGATGATTAGTGCAGTGTTTCCTAAGAAACACAATAGGAGAAGAATCCTACAATTTAGAAAGAATAAGTTCTGAACATTTAGACAATACACTTATGATTAGATCTCCACTTGGAAGCTCACCAGCCTTTGCCTCAAACCAAAAACTATTGCTATGTAGGAACATCCAGGGAGTCAGAATCTCAAAAGCAAGCATCACCGTGTGGAATCTGCTGGAGTCACATGGCAGAGGACACAACGTTAATATTCATATCCAAACTGTGAGGGGGTTGAATGTAAATGCCAGACAGATGTACGAGTTGATAAAGAGTCATAGAGCAGCCAAGATGGGAAACTAGGGGAAAACTGTTTAATGGCTCGGCTGAGTGGAAATTCAGCCTCAAAAGGTCATTCAGAGATCCAAGACTGCAAAACCTCCGAGTGGAAAGTACGAAAATTACATTGTGTAAAGATCTATGCAACATTTTACATTTCTATTCACCTTGAATTGATTTTATATTTAAACATTTTCTACAACAAATGCTTATAAAAAAGCTGTCTATTCTCCTGGGCTAAATCTGTCATCTTTTCATCTTAGTACAAATATATAATTTGCAAATTGTTGCTAATTTTGCATTTTAGCTTGGGTTTGTGGGTTTCCTTCGACAGTTCAATAACATGGGAAACATCACTGACTCTGAATGGAGAAAAGAAGGCATGTGGAATCAGTGAAACTAAGCTATTTTAAGTACTGAGGTACGTTTTAGGTTATCATTCCCAAACTAATATAAAATCTGAAAGGTGTCAATATAAAATAAAAGCGGTGTGAGCGTACCTAAAATCCTGAGTTGTGTGATGGTGCCGTGCAGACCGTAGAACATCCAGAGTGGTCTGGAGTTATCGACACACAGCTGCATCCCCGCGCTGACACCGTTGTGGCTCATCATGACCTCTCCTTCTGTGTTCACCACAAAGCCCAGGATATCTCCACTGTGGAGCGGTACCGCCACCCGACCCACGGCCCAGAACTCCTTGCGGTCAACCAGGGACTCTGGGTTTGACGGGAGGTCACTTTGCCTCAAGGTGGCTGGGTCACAGGATGTCACGCCGTAAGAGAGACACCCAGGCCGGGCTACACCCGTCTTCACCTTCACAAACACCGTCTCTGAACAACCCATCGGCCGATTGGTGAACACCAGGGTCCTCTCGTCACCACGGTGATCCAGCCTCGCCACCGTGTGCTTATCCAGCCCGGTGACATGGACGCCATGCACCGAGTGGAAGTGCAGATCAGTGTCCAAGTGGCTGGGCAACAGCGAGCACTGCTGGGAGTTTTGAGAGTTTTGGGGCACATGGCAGGAGGCGGAGCTTAAGCGATGTAGTCGTTCCTCTTCCTCATCATCTTCTTCCAGATGCGTGTCTTGCTGCTGTAGGCTCAGGTCACACAGGCTGATGGAAAGGCGAGGGTCATCGCTGTTTCGCTGAATGTAGGCCCTGTGGGCGGCAGCAAAAGAACGAGGACGCAGGCAATCCAGAGGGACCATCTCGCTGTCTGTGAAAGAAAATAAAATCCCACACAGGAATGTTATATAATACCTTGTTTGTGATGTTTTAAAGAGAGGAATTCAATCTGAACCAACACACAATGTGTGAGGCTAAAACAAGCTCTCCATTTGTTGTCTCTCCAAGTGTGCACAGAACCAAATGTAAGTTACGTACTCACTTAGTATTCTGCATATCCTAAGTACAACACTGGTCTGTTTTACATTCACTGTGCGCTGCTCATTCATTACACCTGTCACTGTAAACAAATGGTGCCTTCCGGCTTCTCTGCTATAACGTATTCATTCAAATGCACTCTTGGTACTAAGGCCTGAGAATATGAACAAATACGTCAACCTTTACATAGTCAGAAACATATCAGGACTCTAAGTGGGAGCATACTGTACTGTAGCTGCAGGCAATAGGCTACATCACAGTAAAAGAGATGTAACAACTGTATGTAACGTTGAAGGATAAGCGATGCACATGAAGCCACTGAAAGACAATAACGCTCAGCTTTGTTTGAGCCTCTCGCTCTGTCTTTAGCTCGGAGTCCTGTAATAATGAGCAACATTTTATTTTTTATCTTATTTCTCATTCTTATTTTCACATTCAAAGCCTGAGGTGTGAAGATGCAGACGGAATTAGAAGCGATTAAATCCAAAGATTGGATTTTAAAAAGACTTATAATAATGCCAGTTTACCTTTTCAAGGACCAGGAATGCATGTGTAGTATACAGCGGGGGACAAATAGCTGTAATGTGCTGCCAAGACTCCTCGCTGTTTACATAACAAACTGTCTTTGCAGTAGATTCTTAATGTACTGTTTCTAAATCTGTACACTGTTGACATTTTAAGTTGCGTCTGGATGCTAAAAGCAGACTTTTTCCGATCATTGAAAGGGAAAGGCATTCTTAACTGTATCACATGTCTCTCTCAGAAATAGACCTTCCTATTCTAATTCTGTTTACTGTAAACTAGACTCCACATGGGAGCATCACTGCAAAACTAAAAGAGCGTAACTTTCCGTGCACGCGGTCGGTACAAACGGATCTGCATCGTGGCACGCTTGGGGGCATGCTGCCAAATTTAACACGGCCCTCTAACACGGGCTAAAATTAGCCTGATTGGACATTTGAGGAGAGTGGGGAGGGACAGGCCGAGCAATGAATGACATGATGGCTAAGTTATGTGGCTCTCAGCCTCAATCTGCTTTGGGCTTCCCCTATGGGAAGTGGACTGAGCAGGAGAGGATGAAAAAAAGGTGGGGTGGACACTTAAGAGGAGGGCATACCTCACCAGCTCCTCTTTATCACACAAAGACAGCACATCTCCGGCCAGCCACTGATAAACTGCTTGAACTTAATTACTTCCTCAGTCAAAAGTGTCCACAACCAAGCATGAGGCTCTTATTATTAGCAGCCTTATCGTCTTCAAGGCAAAGTTAGCCGACTTGGCAAACCCCCCGGATGCAAGAGATAATTTCTATTCTTGCTATTACTGCTTCCCGTGGTTCACAGTTTAAGTGGTGCAGCAGTCGAAACAAGTTGTGAGAAGAATCTTAATCTTAATGTTCTACCTAAACAAGATGCACAACATATCCTAGAAGAACACTGATAATATAAAGCCAAATAAATAAGTATTATCTCAATCTTGGTTTGGTCTTGAAGGAGTATGGGATGACATTTAAAAAAAACTAAAAACTAACAATTGCTTTCTTTGTCCTATATGTGTACACCAACAATTCACCCTATGATTGCAAGACAAGGTGTAAAGAACTGCTCTCACACACACATAGCGAGATATGGCTGAACCAACCCTTTCTTTATATAATTCACAACAGGGATATCCACCAATGGAAGCCTGGGGGAATTCCATTGAAATGGGAATTCCAACTTGAGATATTTAAACAACAAATAATATTTTATCCTCTTGTTGCTGGTGTGTAAACATGCTTTATTATTACTCTTGATATGGAGCCAAGTCTTCCTTTCGGACTATTCACTCATTAAAATGTCAGTCACACGTAACAGGTGCAGTCTTGACTTTTGCCCTCTGCATTATGTTATAAAATTAAGCATGGGCAGTCACAAGAAATTCATTGCAGCTTAGCTTAATTTATAACATTTGGCAAAGCTCCAGTGGTTTTTCAATAGCATGCAATAAGCATTCAGTAATGACAGATTATATTTAACTTCAAGTTATAAAGTTCAAGACCTTGAAACTTTTGAATAGCATGGCGAAGTCTGAATCACAGACGTGATTAAGTGCATGGCTGAAATTGTCCAAGTTGAATTAAGTGGTCCTCGAACAGCTACTCAATCTCATGAGGAATTAAATAGAGGAGCACATACCAACCTGACACGGTTCTGCACGGTCAGTGGCTGACCTCTTGGCTTTTTTATCAAGCGTAACTGGCGAAAACATATTTCTCGACTCTGTTTATATTAGAACACACCACACAAAAGCATACACCTGCATGAAACCACTCTACCTGTTCTAGATATTCCTAATCAAACAAGTTGCAACCTTTTACTGCAACATTTACTCTTACCACAACCTGGAAAAACCAGTTCAAAGCAGGATGTCCATGATATAACAAAGAAAATGTCGTCCAGCTTCACTGGGAACACATGCCAGTACAACACGCTTGACACAGACAGCTTGGCTCAGTTTCATTTGAACATTTTGAGAGGCCTTCATGTATTACAGTACTGTAGTTTTTTATTCAAATCATTCAATTCAATTTTTATGAATGCCTTTTTTAGTCTTGAACAGCTCTCATTTAAACAAGTGCAGGATCCTGAATAGAGGAGGAAGGGTTCAGTTGATTCCTTAGCCCGGTGGAACAGGATTAGGAGGCTTTTGGGGGCTTTATTGAAGCTGCAACCTCTACACAAGGTCAGCTGCACACCAAGTGTGTGTGTGTGTGTGTGTGTGTGTGTGTGTGTGTGTGTGTGTGTGTGTGTGTGTGTGTGTGTGTGTGTGTGTGTGTGTGTGTGTGTGTGTGTGTGTGTGTGTGTGTGTGTGTGTGTGTGTGTGTGTGTGTGTGTGTGTGTGTGTGTGTGTGTGTGTGTGTGTGTGTGTGTGTGTATTTGCCCTAAGTATGCATGCCTAGGGGGCCTATCCAGGGCTCTGTCTAGAATGAGTGAGTGAAGTCATCTGTCATGAGAAAGGAGGCTTCGGGAGGGAGGGGGTTGTGTATCTGTCCCAAAAAGGAGAAGGAAGGACTTTCGCTTATCAAAGAAAAACAAGAAGAGAACGGGCTCTGAGGGAAAATCTGCGTTGATGAGCTTTTAAGGAGTGGTATCTCACTCGAGATAATGGCGCAAATATACAGAGGGTGAAGCGGGAGGGGCTAAAAGTCTTGAGAGCGATACGATATTGATACACAGTGAGAGCCGCACAGTTCGAGTTTCTGAGATGCCACGTGCAATCGGAGCCACATATGTTGTGTTTTTAAGAGATCAAGCAGAGTCTCTGGTTAAGTGCCAGATGTTTCTAAGTTTTGGACTTTGATCGTGGAAAGAAAAGGTGACAAATCGCAGCAGTGAAAATGTCACTCAGCACTTTGGGGATGTCCTAAGGGCACAGTGTTTCCGAGGACAGTTAAACCTCGATGTGTCTCTACATGCATAAATCATCATGCACTTTCAAACAACGCTGCTTTGAATCTTTTTGTTATACTTGACATATAATAGTCATGACTGTCTTCAAAGTGTAAGAGTATCCATTGATTGTTTCAATCTGATCTCAGACACATTTTTCCGATTTATGAATTCATCTCATTGTTACAGTCAAGAAAACTGCACAGGTGGACATATCTGATACCTAAATACACACAGAATACAAAGTACACATTCAAACTGGGACGAGACTCTGGTCACCTGAAAGTGATTAGCTTTCTCTCTGAAGGCTTCCGCCCATACAACCCAGCTCCCAGGATCCAAACCTGACAGGCTCTATTACGATTTCTATTTTGATTTCTCCGCAAATCTATTCGATTCCATCTGGGTCGATTAAATCCCAGCTGAGCCACAATCGCCTGTCGAGAGGCATTTATTTTGATTCAACAAATCAAATAAATTCCAAGCACTGAGATCATTCGAAACCGAGCTCACATGAATACATAGACCCTAATCCTGATGTGTACATGTTGGCAGATGTTAGGTCAAAGGACATTTTAGTTTATACCAGACCTCTCATTTCATTGTAACCAACTGTCTTGACAGAATTACTTTACTTCAGTTATAATAACCTGAGGAGGAATAAAGAAATAAGGAGCCTTTGTAGATTTTGGTTTTGCTTAAACATTAAAACCAAGAGGACTGAGAAAAGCAAATTATACTTAAAGTTACTTTATTAATCTACTTATATTTTAATGAGCAATTGATCAAATGACTGTGAAACAGATGGATACTTTTCTTTCAGCTTTAGTTATTCTTAGCCCACATCCTAAACAAAGTGCCATGTCAAAGAATATTCTCCCTCTTCTGCAGGGGTGTCAAACTCAATTTCATCGCAGGCCACATTAGCATTATGGTTGCACTCAAATGGCCAGTTGTAACTTTAAGACTATATAATATATATAAAATAATGTATTATATTACATTATTTCCTCTGCATTGGATTATTATCAGATAGGGTAATAACTTCATAATTAACTACGTCTGAAGGCAAACGTCTAGTGCAAATAATTGCAAGTCTCTTCAGTGTGCATGTCACAAAATGAGATGCATTGTGGGACATGTAGTTTATTGGCAACGTGCTTCTGTAAAGCGGCATGTAACCGTATAATAAACTTATTATATTATTTGCAAGCTCTTGCAGGGCCACATAAAATGAAGTCGCGGGCCGGATTTGGCCCCCGGGCCTTGAGTTTGACACCTCTGCTTATTTGTTCGTCATTTCTTGGCCGGTGCTTTTCTCTTGCCTCAGACGCACAGTTACCATGGTTGCCTTCATCCAACATTTGTCTGTTTCTGATTACTGTACATCCAATCTACTTCAGATTAAGAAGTCCTATTATCTAAGGCAAGGTGAACTGCTAGCATCAGTTATTGTAAATGTTTATAATTTTGTAGATACAAATATTCTTTTGACATCTATTTTCTTGACCATGATTCCTGAGCCTTGTTCACGTCCAGCCTAAAGTCCTGCCTCCACAATATGTTTATCTTTATTTGTTCATGTTGGCGTTTCAATTCATAGCACACTAGTCTAGAAATAAATGTAATAAAGAAGGGAATGCTGCACTGGAATTTAGGTTATCTAGGTTATCTGCATTCCAAATTCACACCATTTATAAATACTACACAGTAATCCTTGTCGTGCATTGTTTGTCAGTTAGCATACAAAAAAGGTGACTAAGGCACTATAATTAAGTATCTCTATTAGCAGAACATAGTGCTTACTGCACAGCTGCAGATGCCAATCATGGTGAAACTATACCATCAGCCATTGGTCATTTGTAACAATCACATTGAGCAAATAAAACATTGCTATTCAAATGTTGCATTGTACATTGTAGGACATTATCAAAACCTTGTGATTGTAGCATGAGAGTTGACCTTCTAAGTATGGTCATTATACAGAATTAATGTAGTACTCAATAGCGTATACAGTACACAACAATTGTTACTTTTAGCACGTAACACTATGTTAATGCTGCCCTTGAGAAGGGACTTTTGATTGGCTGAAAGCCGAGAAGCATATTTACAGCTTGAGCATCAAACATGGTGTGAAAGCTAAAGGGACCGATGTACCTTCTTAGAAATGGACAAGGTTACCGTAGCCTTAAACCACAACCATTTCAAGCCTTACAATTTGTACCCAAAAATGGTATTAACATGGGCTTCTTTTGACCTGAACATAAGTTGCAGGCTTCAGTCATTTCCAAAAGAGGAGAACTTTGGACAGGGTCCATAGTCTTGCACAATCCTGACTATAATCAGCTTCAAACCGCCAGTCCCTTTAAAAAACAAAAGAGGATCACTTTTCTTATGATTTATTGGTATGATCAGCATACAAAGAACAAGAAAAAAAGATTGATTCAAAGAAGCATGATTCATGATTTTAGTCTAATTCTGCCAAATGTATTCAGCTCAAGGAAATTACTCAATGTTTATAATATGGAGACACTTAGTATGTCTCGTTGGCTGGGAAATTACAGTTGACAGATGACTTTGTATATTGTTGATACCATGCTGAATGTCCAGTTTATTGTTTTTGGAGGATTTGGCTCTGAGCAGCCAGCAGACCTAAAATCAAGTAATAGTACAACATCACTTGGCAGTACTTCAGGGTAAACTGAGCCGTCAGGACAATTGTGTGTCTTTTATTTATCAAAAATAATCTAGCTCTGCTCTCCTAAGGCCTGTGTATACAAGTAAGGACCACACATTCACAGTGTGTGGACTTTTGCGGGCTATTTTAATATTTGATGATTAATAGCCCACATTTAGTTCCTTATCCAGTCATACTGAACCATTGTTACCTACATTGTCAACAGGCTGACCCTACACTGTATTTCTGGCCACTTGTGTCAGGTTGCACCTATCTGACCTCTCTATATTTAAAACCATTTCATCCACAAATCAAAACCCTGTAAAACTCCACATAATCTATGTTGACAAGTAAAACAATAAGTGAGATCTGTGGCAAGTGAGTGTGATCTACAGGCGCATAGAAAGAATACCGATTAAAAATAGACACAAAGAGAGGAAAGTACAACACATCAGGTTCAACCCAACATGTTTGTGCAGCACAGAGCTTGTCAGCGTACACACACACACACACACACACACACACACACACACACACACACACACACACACACACACACACACACACACACACACACACACACACACACACACACACACACACACACACACACACACACACACACACACACACACACACACACACACACACACACACACACACACACACACACACACACACACACACACACACACACACACACACACACAATCTTTTTATCTGTTTGCAAAACACGTGTGTCAAAGGTACAGCGATATTTAACTGCCGTTACAATTTTTTTTAAAACATGTCACCATGATAACAAGTCTCCAGCTATGCGTTCAGCTATGTGGGGCTGTGCTTTGAGCTAAATGCTCAGCATTTTAACAGGTTTTTTGTTCTCCACAGTTACATAATGAACAGGTTGACGAATAATGGCAATAATCATAAGTTGCTCTAAAGCTGAAGTTTAACAAGTGTGATATTTAACATGTTGTCCTTCTTAGTTTGTCGAGAAATTTCATACAAAACCACGTAATGGCCCTATCCGAACAGACCAGGGATAACCAAAGTCCTGTACTGACAAATAATTACATTTCATTCCAATGAATTGCCCCATCCAGTAGATGCTGAGATATTTTCTAATCTGCACCATAGTTTCCCAAAGCAGTATATATTAATACTTTGGGGACCATGATAGGGCTGCACGATATATCGTGTCGTGACGATAATCGCGTTATGCGCAATATTGACATTGCAGGATGTGTGATTTTTTTTGTTTTTATTATTTATTTTTGTAGGACGTGCGATATTAAGTAGGCAAATTAACTCAAACACGTCATGTTACAATTATTGTGCTGCTTGCTACAAAAGGAAAACTCGCATGTCAGGGGTACTTGAGTGAGTGACATGCAGGCTCTGCATGCACAGCAAACCACCAATCACAACCATTCTTGATCAGATCACAGCAGGATAACCGAGCTAGCTCAAAATATCGCAATGTCAGTTTTTCCCAATATCATGCAGCCCTACCATTAACAGCTGTGCAACATGTTATGAAAATCCATCCTACTTTTGTTCAAATAGACCAACAGAATGACATTCCCATCCAAAAAGCGCACAGCAAAACATCTACATCCATGCAAACTGTGTATGCAAAAAACCCATCAATTCCTTCTTTCATATCTGCTTCCTTTGTCCCTGGAGGTTGAAACATGAGTGATTTCTCTCAGGATGTAAGTAAGCATGAAAACCATATAGCACAAGGTTTTCCCGACCATGACGCTCTACAGGCCTAATGCATTGAAATCCCATGTACAGACATGATTGATGTCAACACCCTCCTTTTAATCACCTGGGATGTATGCTGCCTCTTGACAGTTGGGCAGCCATTTTGGATTCTTCTCTAACGACTAGAGAGACAGGTTGCAGATGATGTTAGCTGACGCCGGCCTCACGGATCACTACCAGTCTGTCAGTGATTAAGTGACTCATCTACCGCTGGTAAACAAACCCCCAGTAGAGCATCTTGCATGCATCAAAAGATGGCTTTGACTCGCTCCGCTTATCTAACTTGGAAGGAATCCATCATACCTGTACAAAATGCTGGATGCTGTGTGGTCTCTTGGGACTCGTCCCATAAACAAACACATTCTGTTAAAATGCAGCCGTACATACAAAGCAGGTCCCGTTACTTTTGAATGCAGAAAGGTATGGCATTCCCATACAAGTCTCGCTTCAGGGAAATCAAACTGAAAACACTTGCAAGTTATTTGTGACCTGATTTCGGGAACTTCAACAACAAACTTGATAAAACTCAAATGTTAAAAAGTTGACTACATAAAGTAAAAAAAAAACCTTTCAGTCTTTCAAACTTAACAAAGTTGCAGTTTCTTATAGTACTGTCCAGTGAAAAAGTAATAGTAAATAGAATTTTCTTTTTTAAATACGGCTGACAGACTATGCTTACAAACAAACAAATACTCTTGAGGAAATCATTTGTTTCTGTCCCTTTAAAGGCCAAATGTGTGTAGCACAAGCTGTTCTCTTCAAATCCCAAGCAATGCACTTCAGTCCTTATTGATATCTGCGTGAGTAGGACAAGTGTGGTGATGTAATATCTTTCTTAAGTTTGATTCCAGCAGATTAATTTAGCTTCCCCTCTTACGCAACACCATATTGGCTTTCAAGCTGTCTCACTGATCTCAGGATCACCTTTGACTCCCTGCATGGGTGGCTGGCTACTGAACTGCACTCCCTTGATAAAAGCTTAGAGAGGAAACAACACCACTCTAGAAAAGATCCCCAAACATCAGAATAAGACCTGATGGCAGGAAAGCGGTTTGGCATCACGCCGCATTGAGAGAAATGAAAAGGCAGCGAAGGATAGCGACTTAGATGAATTCCTTAATATGGTGATTAAAGTTGTGAAAGATTAAACAGACAAAACAGTATTTGATCATCCAAGGATAAAATCAACATCTTTTGACTGTAGCCCCTCTTCAATGGATCACATTCAGGATATTTCATTGATAGGGAATAAAAAAAACTTCAAAAAGGGTTTTAACTTTATCATGGGATCAAAACACATTTTACAGGCTCCGTTTTTACAGAAATATATGACACATAAGGGACCACAGGGAACATTAGCTGAAGCTGAAGCATCATACCAGCAACATATTTCATCAGAACAGCGCTGACAGTGTTTTCAGTACACGTTTATATTCAGGTGACGGCTTTTGAAGAACGTGTCACGTTAATTTGTGCCGACTTTGGAGCAGGGACACTTTAATTAATCCATGAAATATTAAAGGCGAGGAAGCTATTCATGGAAAGGATGTGATCAGATACAGTAATGCTACATGTGTCCTAAAATAAGATGGAGAGAAGGCTGAATGATCTTAGCGGACAGCTGGGGAATGAGGTCACATCACAAGAATGGTTCAGCTTAGAGAAACAATGGTTTAATGTGTTGAAAAAAATACAGATCTTTTACCACCCCTCATATTATACTGTATATATTTTTTCTTGATATGAACTCCAACAATTTGGGGATTTTCTTTTAGTCTTTTCGAAGTTGGGCAACTCACATCCTGTCTTTTAGTCTCTTATGAGTCAAACTCCAGAAATGTTTAATCCTACAATTCCCATATTGCAACTGAAATCTCTTTTCTTAGAACCTTTCCTTCATGGTAAATGCACATATCTATCAACATTTCACATCTCCAGCTTGTAATGCAGCTTTTGATGCAGAAATTTAAATCTCAAGTCTATATTTAGAAAATGCTGATGACAACTGCATACTTTATATGGGACAAGGTTGAAAAGCTTTTTCTTCAGCTCCAAATGGAGCCGTGTGAAATCGCCTATAAATTGATAGATTGCCTCAAGTGTAATTGACAATTAAGTCAGCAACGGCTGGGTCTGAGGACTGTGTGGAAATTAAAACATGTTTCATACCTCCTTTCTGCTGATAGTTATGGGCTTGAGGCCACATTTGCATATGGGACCAAATTGTCGGTGGTCAAGTTGCATTGTGGGTAATGTAGGCGCCAGGTTTTGACATGAAAACATTTCCGAAATTTTTTTTTTCATCCATACTGCCCATCATCAATATAACAATTGTAAAGGAGTGCAATGCTCAGGCTAAGTCGCTGGATTACTGCCATAGGATACGTTATCTAAACTGTCTCACAAACTGAGTAGTACTGACAAGTAAGCCGATCCCCATGTGTACAATTGGTGGAGTGGCCCTTTAACTTAAAGCTCTTAAAGCGCATTATCTCACTGACACAGCAATCCGTAACACTTACAGTAAGTCATAAGGTTTATCACAACTTATTTTCTCTTATATTTTTACTGTCTTACACATTAATCTCAAAAGCCAAATCAAGGTCACCTCTCTGAGCAATTTTCTACACTCCACAGAGCTTATTCACAGCTCCACGCTCCATTTGTCTCCTGTAAAAGAAAACACTGCAGCCGATCTGTAACTCCCACCTGGACAGATTGTGTGATAATAAGACCAGAACAGGTGAAATTTGGCTCAAATTATCAGCTGGTGCAGCATTAAATCCAGACCCAAGTGTAAGCATCATTAAGAATCTAAACGCATTCTTCTGTTGAAGGAAAATCTGCACATGTGCCAGTCTACAACACCAGACTTTGATGTGTCCGCCCATATTTCAGACACTAAGTGTTTGCTGAACTGCAGCCAACTGCTGAGACAATACTGGGCCTTTGAGATATACCATGGTCTCGAGTGGTGACGCTCTCACGCTATAGAGGAAAGCTGATAGCCAAGTGATCCTTCAGCTGACTGAGGGCCGAGGCTTTTCGGTTTATGCCATCAATGTGGGGATAAAGGTGATCGATGTGGGAAAACCAGAGAAGAAACAGTGGGATTTACAGCTGCTGGCCTCATTCACAGGCATAAATTACATGAACTACAACTATACATTGCAAGAAATCCTAATTTTAATTGGGAAAATGTACTTATTATACCATACAGTTTTGTGAAAAGGCATTTTATTTAAACATATGAATCTTTGTTTGGCACAATAGAAATTGAATTCAGACTTGGATCCTCCGAGTGAGACATTCCTCTGGTTTGATTGTCTTTGAAAAACATCAGAGCCATGTCATAACCTGACATCACCCTTCTCTCGGTCTGTCTTCTTGGGATGACCAACACACTCCTCTTGTTATTCGGCAAGAGCTGTGTGCTGGTCAGCACCACAAGGCCAGTGAACCCCAGATAGTGGCACTTTGGCGCTGGATACCAAACAGCCCATCACGAGATAGCACGCTTCTCGCTGTCAACCACACCGCGAGAAATGAGGTTAAATGGCACTATCTACACTATATGGGAGCCTCTTCTATTTTTATTAACGGCGTTGACAGCCTCTATTCTTTGGAGAGAGGCAGCACAATTCTTGCAAATGGTTATAAATAAGTACCGAGGTGCCCACAAGGATTCCTATTTATCTATTTTTCATAGTTTTGCATTGTTTTCAAAAAATTGGAGACATCTGTTTTTGATGTGTTTCATAAATGTATCTCAATCTGCAATCCAAACATACTTCAGATGATTCAGTGCGGTGAAAACTGCTGTTAATGATTGCGGAGGACCTGTTTGCTCCTAATTTCTTTGATGTAATGACCCTTTAAACAGCACGGAGAACTTGTTAGAAGGGATTTCAGACAAATTAAAATTCCCCCTTAGGGACATTTATTTGATACGAACAACAATCTACCTTATCTCCCACCATCTTTTTCCACTGAGCTATTCGGTCGGTGTGGGAAAAGTGGAGCAGCTGTATGTAACATCTCTTTTTATCCACTCACACTGGAAAAACAACATCAAATGTTGAATGGTTTCCAGTGGAGAAGCATTATTGTAACAAGACTCTGTGAGGCTGTACTTTAACATGTTGATGTTCAGATATATGCTGTTTGTCGTGTTTACCATCTTAGCTTAGCTCGCTTTACATGTTAGTATTCTAACATGTATTGCAATTAACAAAAGTACAGCTGAGGCTAAGACAAATTGTAATTCAGAGGATCCTCAAAGTAATTGGGATTTGTCCTCTGGGGACCATGAATGTCTGAACCGCATTCATGGAAATCCATCTAAGTTGTTGAGATACTTTAGTAGTCTAGGCTAACCCTAGAGGCACAATGCTGGTGTTACTATAAATGTCTTAAGCTAAGTTCGCATTCATAACTCACCTAGCAGCTGGACCCCCCTGGTGAGGCCGTAGATGTCTATAAGAGCCCACAGAGGAACAGAGACATGCACCCCGCTGAAGAACAGTATTGGGCTTGAGTCGTTGATTCGGTAAAACACCCGGCCTTTCTTGTCTACCCAGAAGGAGATGATGTTTCCCTCATTGGACAGCTCCTCTGGTAGAGCTTTTGCCCAAAAGCCGCTCTGCGAGACCAAGTCAGGGCAGGCGTACTTCGGCAAGGTGTCTGGATTGATCCTCGATGGGTCTTTGGATGTAAAACCAAGACGCAGAGCACCGCTCCAGCAGCACTGCTTTTTGGTGATCTGGAGTACACAGTTTTCAGAAATGAAGATGTTTGAAATGATAGCTAAAATGTTGCTTCTTTAAGTTAAGAATGACCATAATCATTGTTAATTTGAGTGGGTTAGCATGCTATCATTTGCTAAACACAAAGCGCAGCTGGGGCTGAAATGATGGTCATTACTTTTGCAGTATTTGACGCATAAAGATTATGACCTTGCTGGATGAAACATAGAGCAATAACCAACGTTTTTTTTTGTGGCCACTGTGGAACTTCTGTACAATATTGCATGACACTTTATCCAATAGCTGCTAAAATTATACTCAGACCGATATTGAAATCTGTAGCATCAAGCCGCTAGCGTGGCTAAATTTCAATTTTAAGCAAACTAAGACGAGTTACCTTGGTATGTTTATCACCTGCAAACGATTTTTGTCTTATTTTGAACCTCTGTTTACTTTGCATTTACCGTGCCAGATAACAGTAATCCTCACATGGCAATGCTTGCCCTGCTCTCTCACTTTCGAGACATAGATGGCCTGATAGGTGAAGTGGAAACTTGTTCTAAGCTGCTGCTGCGTTGGCCCACACAAGAGCAAGCAGAGAAAAGAGAGAAAATCAAAACAGGAGAGCAAAGAAGGGGGATGTGCAGAGAGAGGGGGAGGATTAAAAAAAGAAAGAGGAAATGTAAGGGAGAATGGGAGAGGAAGGACTCTCCATCACAGTCACAATTAGCGTCTTCCTAATTTATAGTGTCTCTCGCTGTACTCTGTATTCTAATATAACAAAATACACTATGCACTCACGCTGTTCTTGGTAGAAGTTTACTCGAAATCAGTGCACTACCTTTGTTTTTTAAAGTTAAATTGTTTACTGAAGATGGTGGAAGCCATCTGGATGATTAATGTTGGACTGGTGTAATCCACTTGCTGGTTTTGGGTTGCAAATGGTGGCAGCGTCGTGTTTAACGAATTATTGTTGCTTATTTATCAAATATGATGGTTTTGATTAGTCAAGTTTTTTTTTGTTTAGCTTAATGTAGCCATTTAACCATTTTTTTTAAACGAATACTCATTTGTCACTAACGTCAATAATTGACAATAACGCCCCACTCTATTGGTTTTAATGATAGTTAAGCATGCTTGGATCTTTCAATTGACTTATTGCAACTCCCATTATGTTATTAGGTAACTATAATATGCAACTGGCAAACATTAAGTGTAATCTTTACCTTCAGACGAACTTGCTCATACACAGCGGTTGGTCTGTTGCTGAAGGTGATGGCGTTGCAGAAGCTGGCCTGTCTCTTGACGGTGCGTTGGGATATGTCCATGACGATCTGCGAGCCCTTGGTGCTGGGGTGGAAGAGCAGAGGGAAGGAGGACAGACTCCCACACGGCTGGATGGGCAGGCAGCGCTTGGGCTTGTGGTGGCATCGGTGAGATGTGGCGGGAAATGGCCCATTGAGAGAATCTACAGAATGTGGAGAAAGAAAAGTGGTTGCTCGGTGTGCTCCACAGTTGGGGAGCAGAAACTACATTACTGAATAAATTCTTCTTGGGGCACAATTTACAGTAAAACAGGTTTAAGATTAGATTAGAATATTAGATTACACGGTCTGCACCACCGCAGGCTTCACTTTGAATATAATATAGTAGCATGGTGAAGTGGACTCCAGGTTGTGACCTGCTGCTGTCACATTTAATTTCCTCTCACATATCTCACTTGTCTAACATCAAATTAAGTGAGAAATGCTTTAAAAATAATCTAATACCCAGTTTTCAGTTTCTCAAGGTAACACAGTGCAGCCACACAGCTATATGAAAGGACATTGCGCAAAGTGAATTACATGCAAATATGTCCTTGGATGCAAGGACAACATTGCTTTCTTGGTTACGTAATTGAGGAGAACAAAGGAGCTTTGAGACGTTCATACAAAATGCTCCAGTTTCAGTAAATAGTGATTTGCAGTAATCCCAAAAACTTTTGTTATTTTTCTTATTCTTGCCAGATTTTAAACTGGTTTGAAAGTGTATGTCTCACCGTGCTGGAACACATTTACAGTATAATCAGTAGAAAAGAGGAAATGGGGGATAATGAAAACAAAAAATGATTAGCTAACATTTAAGGTGCTCTCACATCATCTCTAGCATTTGAACTAGATCCACAGAAAGCAAGTTTAGGATCGTACAGGATGTTAGCTATATGTTCAGCTGTTGATACACATACAGTAAATATCTGCTTCTCTTTAAATAGTTAGTCACGTTCACACTACCTTCCATATCAGAGTGAAACTAAAATAAAAACACTGCTGCTAAGTGAGATTAAGTGTAAGTGTAAGTAAGTATTTCATGTGTTTTGCAGGTCAAATAAGAGCAAACCCAAAGGAGAACATCTGACTCATTTCCCATGTGAATCATGACTTCTCCCACTAACCAAAACACGTTTTTCAAATCTCATCTGTCTTTGCGGGTTTGAGATGATAAAGAATTGTCTCATCATGAGTCTGATATCACAGTTTCTCCCCTTCATTAGGACCTACTCCCACTGCTTTTCTTTCCACAGTTCTCTTCAAAGCATAACTCCAAGGTCACTGTGGCATTTTGGCCTTTTTTCTCACAGACATGGGACTCTCATCAAATGTAGGATTATTAGACATACAAATGTAATTGCATCACGATTGGAAACTGTTTTCTATATCTTTAGTTCTCTCTTCAGTGACATTTAAAGTACGATAAAATCCAGCCAATGTGCCAAAACTGGAAGCCAAATAAATAATTCAGTCCTAATTAACACTTCTTCCTTGAGAACTGCTTGTATTTTCACACCTACATTTGGAAGACTGTGTAGGAGCTGCTTGTGTTTTTCCGTGAGAAGAGTGGACTATATGAGCCAGTGCTGAAAGACAGCTATTCTTGCTTTCCTTCCAGCGACCTTGGAGGGTCAGACGCTTCATAATGTTCCCGACAAATCAATCAACACTGTCAGGATTGGCAAAGACTAATCATGTGACTTCTCGGACCATGTCTGATGTAGCTTCACTATTGTTCAGATTTCAGGGAGGGCAGAGATTAAGATTTCCGGGATGTTCTTCCGGGAGTTTAAACTAGAAAGAGTCTTTCCCTTTTCACCACAATCAGAGAGGCTATGCCAAGAGTTCTGTGCTCAGTACAGTATATTTGTTAAGCTCTCGTCCCAGCAGAACAATGTCGAATTGTGCTCTGTGCACAACAGTGGTCTTAAATGAAGTCATAACAAATCTTTTAACCATATTGCATCCATGATGTCATGTCAGACGTGATGTCTAAGGGAAAACAAAACAGGAGTGTATTGTGCTCCATAAGGAACCAGGCCTAAGAGTGAATAGAGTATTTCCTGTTAGGTCTGAAAACAGGAGCAACACCTTATGCTTTAATATTTTACCAAAAATCCAATATCTTCTTACATTTTCACTATATTAATATCATTTCTACAGCGGGGAATTGAATTCTCTAGTCTGTTTTCTATTTTCACATCCCAGGCATCTATAAATGGGTTCCAGAGCACACGGAGGGCTATATAAACTATGACTACAGTACAGTTGAATGAGTAAATACATGAATAAATAAAAATACTACGCTTGATTTACTGTAAATGACAGCTGGTTAGAGCCAAAAGTGCTGATGATACAGTGGCTGTTGAAGTGTGTTCAAACAAAGTCATGCGACCTGACGGAGATGTCAGAGTAAACAGTGACCAGAGCCCTGTCATGATAAAAGAGAGGTGCACTGACGAATGTCAGATGAGCAACTTAAGGGAGGATAATGTTACTTAATGCACCACCGAACACAATGGGACTGCCTCGCTGTCATTAATTGGAAAGGACAAACCGTGCAGAGACAAAGAGTGGCCCTAGCCATTGTCACCTGGTCTCTTACGCGCTTACTGTGTTTTATCCCCAGGCTCGGTCTCAGTAAGAAGCCCAACTGAGGCCCTAATGCAGTGTGACGTTAGTATGGAGCTCGATGGCCCTTTCTCACAAGACAAGAGCTCACAGGCAGCACCCTAAAGAGCCAAAGGGCACATATATGTGTTGAGCCTTAGCAAGCGTGTCATAGCATGTGCATTGTATTACAAGGTAAACTGAAGTGATTTTAATACATGGAGAAATATAAAACATCCTCCCTTAAGTACTTGCTGTCAGTCCTGTTACTTTAACATTGATGTTAATTTTTCATCTAGTGACATGTTTTGAATTTAACCCTAAAATAGAATAGATGTTGGCCTGATAGTCTCCCAGTTTGCTGTGTCTTTTGCATACAATATTGTGTTTTATAAAAAAAAGTGTTATTAGATTTGGATCCTTGAAGAGAAAGTCATCGAGTTACCAATTTACCAAAAAAGAGACGTGAAGCAGAAACCCCTTTATCCTACAATAATTATCTTTTTTTTATGAGAGACTATACATACAATAAAATAAGGCTAACTATTCTTGTCATTAATGTTAAAAAGCTGAACTAGATTCACTCAGATAGTCATGATGTACTCAAGTCTAAGGCAAAGTTTTAATATTATTATTTTTGCTTGTTTTTTCGACCATTGACGAACTAATTTAAATGTACAGCCACATAAACCAGAGTGAACCATCAAATCCTCACATTTAGGAATCTGGAACCAGAGCACATTTTGCATGTGCTTAAATAACTGATTCGTATAGTTTCCCAATAATCTTCTGGCTGTGCCTTACTAAATTCAATGATTGACTTATTTTTGCAGCCCCACATACTGTAGTCAATTTCAGACCATTTTTTAATCATGGACTATGAGACTTGTGAATTGTCAGAACATAAAATAGTCTATTAATAGAGTAGAGGAGTAGAAAACCCCAAAACACACTTTAAAGTAATGTTTTAGTGTTCAGCCCACATTGCATTATTATTTATATGTTCAATCATGCATGTTGTGAGTGTATCACAATCAGAAAACCAATGGATACAACTTTACATTACGATGGTATTTATTGTAACAAATAACTCAACTTCTAAATGGTTTATTGAAACTAGTCAGCTAGAAAGCTTCTGCAAGAAATGTCAATGTAAACTGAGATAGGAATGTGATAAATAAGAGCGCTCAATGCACCTGTTAAACAGAAATAAATAATTGACCAATTGATCATCACATAAGTTGAACAATAAAGTTATCAAAAATGTTTTCCAAACATGCGGATATTCACCCTGTGAGTGTATCACTTTCAAACAAACAAGCCAGGTGAGAAAAGTTATGTGCCAACTACTTTAAGTTTATCCTGGGGGATTTATTTTAATTATATATGACTGTAAACAACCTTAGATGCAGAACAATAATAACAAGAATCCTTAGATAGTGTAGACGTTTTTCAAAATGTGAAAAACATGATTTCCTGTTCACATTTTCCCCTTATTTAAAGCCAGTCGTGACTTACAGAAGGTGTTAAAACTTGGCTACTTTCACTTCAAATTTATTTTAGGCATCCAGGACGCCTACAATGCACATGCACACAGGCTCTAGGCTGCACAAGCACGCTTCCGACCCGATTACATCGTCTCCTCTCATAATAATCACCGGATTTATTAGTTGTAGTTATCCTTTATGCCAGATGTGCTTACCGTAGAAAGTATTCCTGGTGATCTGACCTCCCATGGCTGCATGCAAGGTGCGTTCACCTCCGCTCTATCTACCGGCTGAATCCGCGATATTCACATCCAGCTGCGCGTCTGCAACGGTAACATTATTCGGACACGATGCCGTTCACAAAACAAAAAAGTCCCGACAATGATTTAGATGCAGGTTGTGTCTGTCAAGCCTCATCGACATGAAGCAGCAGATCCAGTGCGTTTAGAGATCACGCTGAAATTAACATAAAAGGTGGTAGTGGAGGTGGGGCTTCCCGGGACTATTAACGCTGTAGCTACCAAAGAGGGGACCTCAAGAGCCTCTACAAGCAATACCCATCATATTCCTGTTGACTCAGTCTTAGAGGACACTTATCTACCTCTAATACATATTTGATAATTATGTAGAGGTTTATATGTGTTACTTATCTTACCATTTGTATTTTGAGTTTGTTTTATTCATAGGCGTATGTCTTTATCCCAAATATCCTTATTTCACTCCATTCCTGTAGTCTTTCCCGAAAGATGCACAGTTTTTATATAACACAAATGTGCCCCCCTGCCCCACACATACACACCGGTTATCAGGACTAACCTGCTTGCTGCCCATACTTTGTTTTCCCCAAGCTAAGGGGTACTTTATATTAAGAATCTCTTTCCCAGCATCACTTGAAATAAAAATGCAGGAAGGAAAGTTTTCTAGGATGTAAAGTTATTTTGGCATAAACCCCACTGAAACAATCTTGAAAGGCCCTTCTGGTAACTGTCTGATAACACGGAGATGTCACACTGCTGGCAGTTTTTTCCAGTAAATAGGAATGGCGGGTCAACAATGAACAGGCAGAAAAAACGCTAGCTTCAGGCTAAATCTCATACTATAGCTGAGTAAGTGAGTTTGAAAAGTAAGACTGTGCAGTCAATTAACTTACGTTTTTACTTCATAAAGGTTGATAATTTGTCTCTGGGGTTTGGTAACAAATCTGCCAATTTAGATCTACTTCAGGGGCTTAAGTTTTGAGTGCCAATTCAGTGAGCCAGCATGACTGATGGGCGCACAGGAAAGAAACATATCACAATATAATTGGAAAAAACAATCATTTCATAAGAATAAAAGATGATTCACAATTGCTTTTTGAGGACACGTCTTGGCCCACAGCCTGCATTTGAGTAATATTGTTTGTGCTCAAATGATGTGCAACATTTCAGAAGTTAGAATGTGTACATTACTAGAGGTTGGTGCAATGAAATCTCCTAAAAAATAAACTCACCTCGGAGAGGGTCCTTCCTCTTTTCCCTTTTAAAGTAAGGTAGCAACTGGTAAGGGCTACAGAGGTTCAGAGTTGGCCCTGGTACCTAGTGGGCACCTCTCAGGGTCTGCCTTGTTGCCTTGGCGTTTACATAACTGGATAACTGGTGTCTGCAGCCAGGCCTGTGAGACACTATATTGGCTCAGTAGCATGAGCTATATTCTCAAGTTGTTTATACAAACTGATTGCGGTTTACTCGACTGACTGTAAGCAATTTGCAACCAGGGTAAAGCTGTACGACAGCATTCATGCACCATATTACATAAATATTTTTGTTATGGAAAGTGTTCAAACGGATCTAATTTGTCACAGGAAATTGAGATGAACTATACATATGAAATGGAAAAGTGTCAACAGAAAATGTAGGAATCTATGGCATGGACCCCTGCAGCTACGACAGTTACACTTAATGGAGTTTGACATGCCACCTGATCACTGGACTGTCAGAATCTGATTGCTGTTCTATAATACAAAGAGAAGTATTGTTCACTGGGAAATAATAAAATAAGATTTTTAGTTTCCTACAATAATATCAAAGCAGTAAAGCAGTATACCATCAAATATGTATTTTAGGAAGGTTGCCAAAAAGCTATTTTGAAATATCAAAAGAGTTAATAATCTTCCCTGTATTTGCCTTGAATGCACCCTATTGTGTCACACTGGAAACAACAAATCTGTAATCACATTGCTGATAAGCACGTATACCATAATTCACACAGATAAATCATTGGCAGTAATTGTGTGTCTCTTTGTGGTAATTCAAACCGTTCTTATTTCAAACTTGTCTCACACGAAGGTTTGGCCAGGGCCATTTGGCGTCACTTTCTAACACATGGGGTAGCCCTACGCTTCATGGTTGCAGAAAACACTTGGTTAACATTTTGAACAAAACAACAACTCGTGGTTAGGTTTAGGAAAAGAGAGTGGTTTGGGGTATAATTAATACCATGGCATAATAAAATAGTTTGACGTTGCGATTTGATGTCACACAGGAGTCAGGACACACATAGTGGTCTCCTGGGTTAAAGCAGGGTTTAACGTCTATATAAACGGACTTTATTGATCGTTATACTACATCATCAGTCTTCCAGAGTACTTGATCTAGAGCGTGGATGGCATTGATTGTGTTACGGTTGAGTGAAGCAGGCAGGACCCAAATGCAGAATAAACTGAAAAAATACCTTTATTTCAAGTAGACTCTCGAGGCACAAACAGAACACTAACACGAGAACACAGTCAAAGACAAACAATGAACAGACAATGACAGACAGAAAAACCAGAACTTAAATACACATAAGACTAATCACACAAACACAAAACTAGGGCCACCAGGGTGGATGGAGGACAGCCCAGGAGCACAGTGGAGGACCCGGAAGGGATCTCGGGCGGACGGACCGGGGGCAAGGCAGAGTCCAAGGTGGGGGACTCGGGCGGACGGCCCGGGGGCAAGGCAGAGTCCAAGGTGGGGGACTCGGGCGGACGGCCCGGGGGCAAGGCAGAGTCCATGGAGGGGCGAAGACCACAACGGGTGAACTCAGGGGGCCGAGCATGAAGGCGAAGGCAGCGGCAGGAAGAGTTAGGGGGCCGGGCCGCGGCTCTCAGGGGGCCGGGCTCGAGGGCGAAGACCGCGGCTCTCAGGGGGCCGGGCTCTCAGGGGGCCGGGCTCGAGGGCGAAGACCGCGGCTCTCAGGGAGCCGGGCTCTCAGGAGGCCGGGCTCGAGGGCGAAGTCCAGACAGCTCCGGAGGACCCGAGGTGTCGGCCGAACAGGAACCGGAGCCAGTGGGACAGGCTTCGGCAGGATCCCCCACGGAAGGAGTTGGCAGGACCCCTGGCGAGACAGGTGATGGCGGGGCCTCCAACAGAACAGGACAAGGGGTTGGCAGGACCACCAGCAGAAGAGTTGTTGGTGGGACCCCCAGAGGAACAGGACATAGGATTGGCAGGACCCCCGGCAGGAGAGTAGTCGGTGGGACCTCCAACGGGACTGGACATGGAGCTGGCAGGACCCCCAGCAGAACCTCCAACGGCACAGGACATAGGGTTGGCAGGACCCCCGGCAGAAGAGTAGTCGGCGGGACCCCCAACGGGACAGGACATAGGGTTGGCAGGACCCCCGGCAGGAGAGTAGTCGGCGGGACAACCAACGGGACAGGACATGGAGTTGGCAGGACCCCCGGTAGGAGAGCAGTCGGCGGGACCTCTCACGGCACAGGACACAGGTTTGGTAGGACCCCCGGCATGAGAGCAGTCGGCGGGACCTCCAACGGGACAGGACACAGGGTTGTCAGGACCCCTGGAAGGAGAGTAGTCGGCGGGGCCTCCAACGGCACAGGACATAGGGTTGGCAGGACCCCCGGCAGAAGAGTAGTCTGCGGGACCCCCAACGGGACAGGACATGGAGTTGGCTGGACCCCCAGCGGAACCTCCAACGGCACTTGAGTGGGGACTTGAGTAGGGACTGGAGAGGGGACCTGAGATGGAACTCCAGAGGGAACTTGAGAGGAGACTTGAGAGAGGGCTAGAGAGGGGACTCGAGAGGTGACTCGAGAGAGGGCTAGAGAGGGGACTCGAGAGGTGACTCGAGAGGTGACTTGAGAGGTGACTTGAGAGGGAACTCGAGAGGAGACTTGATAGATGACTTGAGAGGGAACTCGAGAGGGGACTCGAGAGGGGACTCGAGAGGAGACTCGAGAGGAGACTCGAGAGGGGACACGAGAGGGGACTCGAGAGGGGACACGAGAGGAGAGCCGGAGAGCCAGTACTGGAGCCGAAACTGGAGTCGGGACCATGGCTGCTGGGGCCGGTACTGAAGCCGGAACCATGGCTGCTGGGGCCGGAACCATGGCTGCTGGGGCCAGGACTGGGGCTGGAACCATGGCTCTTGGGGCTCGGGCTGCTAGCCTGAACTTGCGACTCCTTCTCTTAGGAGCCTTTTGGAGGCTCCGTGGACCTCCGAAAGCCAGACGAGTTCCCGAGAACGGCTCCTGGACAGGAGCAGGACATGATTGTGGTTACTTGAATACCCGGTTGGGTCTCATTCCAGCACTAAATTGTACCTTGTGCATCAGTGTCAAATGCTGAAGGCTTTAAAAAATAGATGGTATCTTTGCCCTGGAAGTGAGACCGTCTTTTTGTAGTCAGACATTTTGCAATTCGCTTTGTTTCTTTTTGTTTTTGAGTTGCAGTCTGTTTGCATTTCTTTCTGATTGTTTGTGTCTTTTTGTGGTGAGTTTGCTTCTCCTCGTTGCCACTTTGCGTCTCTTTGTAGACACTCGATTTACTATTCATCAAGATATGTTAACTGGGCCCAGGCCTAGAAACCCATGGGGTCAGGGGGCCCCATATACTGAGTCCTGCAACCCACGACTGAAAACTGTGTATAGGGCTTAAGTTTCAAAATACGCAAACGTTTAAAAATATTCAAACACTACTCTATTCTCAGCACTATTATTACCAAGTTGTTTGTGTAATAGCTCTGATCAGGATTGTTTATACACCGTGTGCCCTGACAGAACGGACTGACACCCCTTCCTGCGGTAGATTATTTGTAGATGGGCGCCTGACAGGGTGTGCTGGCTGGGGCCTCGGCGGACATCTTGACAGCCTTGTTTGTCAAGCAATACAATTACTAACAAAGCACTTATATCCTAACTAAGCACTTATATACTAACAAAGCACTAATATACTGGCTCTATGAAACCTGTTTTCTTCAAGTTTGTATCTTCTTGGTCGAATGCACTTATTGTAAGTCGCTTTGGATAAAAGCTCTAAATGCAATGTAATGTCATGTTTGAGGCAGCCGTGTGCACGCTTGCTCTCTTCGGGATGATGATGTTGAACAAAAACACCTTTCAACTCAGAGTTTGGACCCTCGCCCTGCAGCCATTATGCAAAACATTACAGAGCAACACAAGAGCATCATATGATCCTCGACAGGGGGGCGTCAGCAGAAAAGGAACCCAACCCGCCAGGCACGTATCGGAGGTGAAATCAAGTTGTCACATAGCATTAAAAACAGGGACATAAAGAAGACACTGGGGGAAAGTTTATTGATCATGAGATTGTACGAAGTGTATATGGAAGGTACTTGCACACAACATTCATCTACATTTACCAGAATCCAGTTTATTTATTGGCAAAGTATGCTCACGGAAAGAATTTTGACTTTGGGTGTAAGAGGCTCTCATTGTATGCTGTGCCAAAAATATCCAGACAAACAAACACTTTCAGCTGAATTAAGCTAATAGGTGTACAATAGTTCACTATAGTTAATTGTTCCCGACAATGCCCCCGATTTCTTTACTTATTTTCTTTCACAATTTCATCGAGTGGAGTCTTCAGCGGTTTTGAGCAAAGGGATGCAGAGCTAACAAAAATAACATAACAGCATTATGAGCTTGGTTTGGATTTTATTTAACCTGGCGTTCAGAGGTGTCCAGAGATCCAGATACTGAGGAACTAAAGGATCATCACTGATATTGCGATGTGTTTAAAGACCCGAGGGACCGTGAATCTACTCACTCATAGTATTAGTTCACATCTCACTGTTTCCTGTAAGAATATCATTCTTTCTGATCATCAATATTTCTGTGATTTTAGCATACTACAGGATTTGTTATCATATAGCATGTGGTCTACAGCAATGTTGCCATGCACTCCTCTAAGGGTAATTGCTATTGACCAAGATGGATAAACGTGCCTAGTACCACAAATTGAAAGCGTCTCCTGGGTTAGGAAAAATATTTTCCATGTACTGTAGGAGAGGCAGCACCACAGGGTATATGTTGGTAATGGGGTCAACATATTTTTTAAAGTCAATATTATTGATTAGTCACACTGCTTCTCAGAAGTTAAATACAGTTGATATGACTATTACACTTGGAACTAATGCACATTTGCACAACAAATGGTTTGGCATGGTTTATTTGTTGCCCTTCTGTCGCACCAAAAAAACGGAGACGTGACTTGGACTTGACTGCCTGGAGCCCTTTCTTACTTGACTCCCTTCAGACTTGGCTTTCAGACAACTGAATACAAATACAATCCACGTTTGGGTGTCAATTATGGCCAGTTACTGTAAATGTGCCTCTTGTCCATGTGTATTTTTTGTCCTCTTTCCAGGCATTTGTTAGAGAAATTCGATGTTGTGGTCCAGGTCCTTAGCCTGCACTTAATTAACTAAATGCTGCCATTCTATTTCTCCATGGGGACATTTTACAGTAAATGATTTGTGTGCGCAATCTATTGCATTTGTTCCTGTCCTGGAAGGTTTCCTCCCTAGTTTTCCTCTAAGACTATTTTCTTTCCTAATTCGGACGTGATAGAGATTCGGTTTTCTACAGACTTGTGTTTTTGTTGGCTAGAGCCTGCCTAGCTGTTATAGGTGTTTTAAAGTCACTGTGTGTGGCTGAGCTTACTGGCTGCTGGCTTTCTCATCACTGCACCAGGAAGTCAATAAACACATTTATTTTTCTTTTGAGACATGTATTTCACTTGTCCCAAAAGATTTGTATGTAAATGTCATTCTGTGTTCCTTGTATTCATGTCTTATAATTTGCTATACTATAAAATAAATTCATCATTAGCCTATTTACTCACCCACGTTATTCAATACTCTGGTGACATTTAAATAACTGTTATACGCCTTCTAATTTAGCCCACCCACAGCTCCATCGCATCTCCCAGTGTGCAGAAGTTAAAAGAGCCGTTCTTTTACTGCCACAAAACAGCATCAAATATCCATTAAAATCTCTCAAATGTTTTCATGCAATCATCAGGTTTTTGCTGACAATTGCTATGCGGGTCCAGTTATTATTACCTCTATTTTCCTCTGTGAATATGCTTTGTTGTAATAGGCACACACCAGACCACGTCACCCGAGCACCATTTAGTGAGGAAAATAATGAGATATTCAGGGTTATTTGACGGACAATTTGGAATTCTGATTGGTATGGGGTAAGTTGAAAATAACAGAATTAATTAAAAAAACATATATGACAGAGCATGACATTTTTCATTTTGTATTTTAACTGTGTCTGCCTTTATATTTGTTGTTTTTAACTTAAATGCTACAAATTGCAATATGTTCCGTATATTTTTTATTCATGTACAGCACTTTGGCGCGACCGAAAGTTGTTTTAAAATGTGCTTTATAAATAAACTTGATTTGATTTGACGCTAACTCTCTGTTCATGAAATACAGTATCATGACCCTATCCACTGGAGGTCAACGTCCACCTCAATCTGCTCGGCAGCTATGCTTGGCAGCTTCGGCTACCTCACTAAATCTCAGTAAATAACTCTCACAAGCCAGTTAACTGTGACCTATACTGTACATATAAATAGTGCTGAGTTTCCCATGCTTATATTTAATTTCCTCGTACTCAAATTGCAATTTTAGATGCTCTTTTGAAGTATAGTCATGCTCAAATCATAAATTTGATGTGTCTGTATATACAGTGTAAATACAAGCTTGTTACCAGCCGCTAAAGTGTGCAGCTGGGTGTTTATTTCAATACCACAAATGTGTGTGTGTGTGTCTGTACGTAATATATATATCCTCCATAGTGACATTAATCATGTGTGGGGTTAATTAGATGTCTGGGTTGGACCTCAAACAAAAAAGCTATTATAAAAATAAATAGACTCATTTAAGGGGTCATTTGATCATCTATTGTAGTTAACCTCATTTTACAGCTGACGGAAAGAATACACAACTTTTTGTATACTTCCAAAATCATATTTATATGTTACCAAATGTATCATAAGTAATCAAAAGCTGATTTGGGTTTTACGCTCATTCTCTCTGTACATCATATTCCACAGACACGAGCACCTCTTTTAAAAATGGCTTTATAGAAGAAACACATATAAAGATGATACACTCTAAAAACGAATTCAGGCGACCTTTCACCTCCACTTAATTAAATGCATGGTTGCAAGATAAAAATGTGAGTTAATTGATTTAGATAAACATTTTAAGTTGCAAACATTAATTTATAAGTTGTGTTGACGTAATAATGTTGGTAATTACATCAACTTAATATTGTGTGTAATTTGAACTCTGATTTCTGCGTTAAGTGACTTAAAACAAAATTCAAGTTGTAGTAAGTAATGCAATTGGCTTGATAACTTAATTGTTCTACACCTTGAGTTAAGGATTTCAAGTCCACTCCCACTTAACATGCCTGGACAAGTTCCGACAGTTAAGACAAATAGAAATACTATACAAAGGACATTTTAAGGTGAGTGTCATCTTTTGTCATTCAAAATAGCGTTGTAGTTGCACTGTATAGGCAAATTGCTGTTTGACCAAAATTAGCAGCCTTTGAACTGTGAATAGTTCTGTGAGAGGGTACAAAGTAGTATAGGCTACTGTGAGAGTAAAAATACTTTGGTTACTATTGTGATATCACTTTTTATTCAAAATGAATCTCGGTGAAGCAGATCAAGGATCAAGGACATGCTTCTTGAGGTAGGATCGTTATTTAGAGTTGTCATTGAAATGCAAGTTGTTGGCAGTCTCCCATTCAGAATATATTCATTTAGGTCATTTCTCTTTTTTTCCTTTTTCAAAAATAGCACAATACAATTGAAGTACGCAGAGAACTATAGCCATCCGCTGCCTTGTCGTGTACCTTGGAGAAAAGGAAGAGGACCTTTTCAAGGAGTTTAGCGACGTAATTACAAATCTTGAAATAAAATCCATGGGCACAGGACAAAAGCACTGCTCTCTGTCAGTTACATTTTGAAGCATATTGCACTTTTGGCCACACCCCAATCAATAATATCTTAGCAACGTTCAGCATGGATAGGTGTTGACAGCAATGGCATGGGAAAAGGATTGTGTAACATTTGAAAAGTGGCTTCTGCTCTCACTTAACCAGTTCAAGTATTGTATGGAACCTGCTAAAAAGATGAGAAGATACACTAAAACGTGCACGGTTGTCATTGACAAAATCTGTCCACATGCATTTAAACACTAGGCAAAGCACTCAAAACCACCTCTGTGTGTCTTCAGAACCACATTGCCATGACGACACACACATGCAGACTCAATAGGGGAAAACAATACCAGCGTTGCTTTAGCAGCTGGTAATAATGGCTCTGAATTAGCTAAGAGTGACGGTTTAAAAAGTATGCAATTACCTAATTCATTATCACTTATGCGCTAACCTATTATTTAATGGGCTTCAAAAGGACATGAATATCGCCTTCATCAGTGACCGGTCCACCCCAGGATCTGACCATACGATGGCAACCATCGTGGTCGAGGGAAACAAATGAATGAGCATTCTGCGTTAAATGTGTTCATACTGTTTGAAATAATGACTGTCGGCAGTGTAAACATCTTTGTTACATCTTTTGTAAAATTGATGTGTGTGGCCTGCAGATTGGTGGCCATTGAGAGTTTGTTTCTGTAGTTTTACAACAACTTTACAGATTTTACATATTTGGCACTGGTTTTAAATATGCAAAGGCCTCTGACTTTGATGTGATGGCAGCATGTATTTGCTGTGTCCCCATGTCCCATGGTAATATGGCTAATGTGTTTATTTATTATTTGTTTGGCAATTTAAATTTGTGTTATTTATCTTTTTTCAAGATTTAAATGAAGCTCAGCGCAAGTTCTTTCAGGAAGACTGGGTGTATATACATTCACTCCGCAGCTGCATATAATCAGCTCATCACAGGCGTTGTCTTTAACCTATTACATTTCACCTCATTCTCCAGCAGCCAATCAACGTGCTGCAGCCAGACTTTAAAATGGTTCTCCTCTCTCCTGCAGTCAGCTGTGATTTCAGGTGTTCATGCACCTTATCATATGGCATGTGTCAATACATGTTCAAACTAAATGAATTCTCTCCAGATTGAAACATCATGTGTTGAAATAAACAACTGCAGTTCAAAATAAAAAGTGAATTGCCTCATATTTTTGTTGTGGAATCACTTAATGTCTTTCTTTAAAGGCAAAAACATGAAAAAGCTAAGAAAATAAACTATTGAGCACAATATATTTGGAGCATCTTCATTTATAAATGGTTGTCAACTTAAAAACGTGTGTTCACAATGATGGTAATTAAGTACATATAAAATTCCTTTTAAATCATACGGTAAAACTAGTCGGAACAACTAAATTTTTTGAATAATCAACTTCAAAACTTGTGTTTATGCATACCAATTATTAAGTAAGTGGTCATTAAAAACACCTCTGATTGTAGAGGAAAAGCCTTCTCTCCTAACTCAAATAACTTTTTTGCTTTAAGACAATTTCATTAGAAATTCACGGGTGGCGCAGTGGTCTGTGCATCTGATCATCAGATCAAGGGGGGTGCTGGGGAACTCCAGTTCGAAACCCGCTCCAGTTCGAAACCGCGTCAGGCCGTTGTGTCCTTGGGCAAGACACTTCACCCGGATTTGCTCCTGTGGGTATTGTCCACAGTACATGTGTAATATCAATGTGTACTTGTAAAAGCGCCTCGAGGCGTGAAGATGGACGGTGTGGCGCAGTGCGCTGTGCAATGATCATCAGATCAAGGGGTGAAACCCGCCACTGCTGCGTCTGTAAAGCTGTTGTGTCCTTGCGCAAGACACTTCACCTGAACTTGCTCCTGTGGGTATTGTCCACAGTGACCATTGCATGTATAAAACATAGTGTAATGTGTATCTGTAAAGCGCTTTGAGCACTGGAAAAGCGCTATAATAAATGTAAGGAATTATTATTATTATTAACTCAATAAACATCGATGCAAACTGTTGCGTTGATTTTCTTTGTTGAGCCAAGACATTTGTTTTTACTGACAGTTACTATGCGAGACACATTTGTTCCCATCCATAAGTGTTGTAATAGCTGCTGACAGAGAGCCTGCAGAAATAAATAATTCATTGTTTGGGACAGTTCATATTTGCTATTATGTGATATTCTTATCAATAACCTGATATGATCGTTGTGGAGAACTTAATGGCGCTTGTGAAAACAGCATCTGAAAGCGGGCCTTCCATCACTTTCATTACATTAGAGAGTTCAGATGATTACAATTGATCTTCCACCAGAGAGAAATAAATCCAAGCCAAAGGAAGGGAAACAAATCCTCATTATAAAAGAACCAGGATGACTTTAGCCATGGTTCAAATGCCAGCGTGATGTAAGTCGTGTATCCATTGTGCAATTCAGTACATATGTGAAAGAGAACAATACAGTATACTTTTCTTGTCAAACATAATGTATGCTGATATAGAATGCAATGCATATTAAAATGGCAAAGCAGCAAGTAAAGAACAGAGAGATTACTAATTAGTTCTTCATTTTTCTAAGGATGTGCTTTCTTTAATGTGCGCTCACATACTAGGATCACTGCGGCAGCTGTAGTTGAAATCAAGAAGTATCCATTCTACATCTGTTTTGGTTCATTTGATGCTATATAGCAAAGCAACATAATTCACAGCTGCATTATTTTCTCATCTTTAAAAAGCTTGCATCAGATGGAATTGAATAGATTCTCATGATGCAAGGGCAGGTACATTCTCAGACCCCATTATTTCACTGCTATTGTGGTTTTGTTTATGTATGGCAAGTTGTGAATTTCGAAGTGCATGTTGTCTGCATTGAAACCCCAGATCATCTGAGCACTGGGGCCTATACTACGAAGCTGGTTCAACCTAACCTGGATATGTTTGAGTTAGCCGGTTGGCCTAATCCAAAACATACGCGCTCTCGCTAAACGGTCCTACGACACGGGTTATCAAGTGGATCGCTCAAGCCAACCGTGTCCTATCTAGTTAGGTGCGCGTTCACATGAAAGGGGTGGTATTTGGAGCATTCGACCAATCACAAACATGGAGAAGCGTACTGACAGCGCAGCGTCATACTTCCTGAATGAAAAGTCAACTATAATATTAGACATATGAAGAAGTTAAATTAAATATCCATGACTTAAACACTTTATCCAGGATCAAAGCCACATAGCTGCACCTGCAAGCTGAATACATCTGGTAAAAGTGTTTGAATGCGTACATTAACAGGTTTATGATATCACTGCCCCGTCTCTAAGACACGATCTGACTTTAATTACATTTGACTCGAGAGTGTTTCGTCAACTTAATGTGTTGCTTAAAATAATACTTCTGCATACAGTATGTGACACTGTGAGTGTTGCACGGCCAGATACGGCTCAGCTGACTCAGATAAGGAAATATATGATACATTATGAAGTGATATGCCGCGGACTGTACTTAATGTTACTCTGATCCGGTTACTTATGTGGTGGCAGATATTTAAGTAAGCTTTCTTAACGCTAATGTTATAATAGTCAGATTGCTCTGAAGATGGAGGTGATATTCTATTAATGTTCACGTTCACATAGTCGGTGATTTTTGCCGGCCGTCTTTCCTGCAACGGCAGCTTTTCTGTATTTCCTTTCTCCTGTAATATGACTTGATCGCTTTAAACTCCGCACACTGAGCTCTGATTGGTCAGCAGGCGGTGCTTTCACTGAGTTGAGCTCTTAGCCTGCAACCTAACCTGGTCCCGACCAGGTTAGCCGCTAAGCATAAGTTACCATGGAGATCTAGCCTGCTAAAAAGAGAACCAGCTTCATAGGACCGGAAAGCCGGAGTTTTCCCTGAATGTAGCCGGCTAAGCGAAGATCCTGCTTCGTAGTATACCCCCCTGGTGTACTGTGAAGAAATACTGTGGTGCATTACAGATGTTTACAGTCTTTCTACCATTGTTTGCACTGTACTATAAACTGTTTAAACCTTCACTAATATAGAGCCTGTAAAGCTGAGTGACTGCAAACATGCTGGAATGTTAACTGAAGCAAAGAGTAAACCAACTGTGAATAAAGCAGGTTTATAATAAAATATGACATTAATAATCAATAAATATTTAAGGTGGTCCCTCCAGCATGGCCTAATGCATAATTAAAGCACTTTACGTACATTCATAATGGTGTAATTACAACAGAGGACATTAGACAAACACTGTCACTGTTTGCTCATGAGGTGTAACATTGATCCTGCTGCGCTGGGCATGATTTAGATAACAAGTAACAAGGTTACTTTGGAGCGCTTTCAAATGTCTGTCTATGAGTAAAGATGTACTGTATAGCTGGAATTGCTCTAAGTCAGATTTGTTTGCCACAAAGTATTGCAAATGAGTATATTTATGAAAATATGTAGTAGTATGATGCTTGGTGAAATATTCTTTCACAAAAGGCTCTTTTGTGAGATTTGCCAAGCATCTTTGGGTACATCACGAAATATAATTGTACTTGGGTGATTGGAATACTTACTTATATCTTGTAATCCAATTCCAATATGATTTAGCAGATTAGTCTGTTTATTGTTAAACAATCTGATTTGCTTCATGCTTGATAATAACCCAAAAGACCAAAAGGATTGAAGTCACAATTGGTGACTATGGAGGTGCCAAGAGGCTTTAGTTGAGACCTGAAAGGCCTGTTTAATCTAACCCAGGATTTGATGGTTTTTATTGACTTTTTTCTGTTAAACTGAGATTTGCATTCATTATTCCAGTTAAAACTGGTCAGAAGGCTAAGGAACTAAATAGCACTGTGCTAATTTTACACTATACTTGAAACATTACCATTGCCATTGTTACATTCTTAACCTCAGAAGTATTACTTCTGATAGGCAAGAAAAATGCTTTAAGTTTAGAAGAAAAAAGTAATATAATATGTTGCATATAATTAAATGGTTTGTAAAGGATTTAGGTTTAGTGGAATATAAACAAATTAGCTTCATTGCGTTATGATTGTCTGTGTGTTTAGTTGCCAAACATTTCTCAGAATTATAGCAACATAGGTATCGTAATTAAAACAGAAAAGTAAATGTGAGATGCTGTATAGACTCTGAGAGTGAGAGTATATTGTATTTCGTGATTACGTTTTCATAACAGACTACATCTTGAATCCAGACCGGTCTGATCTGGTCGGTATTATTGTATTTACTGATGGTAAAGTTGATAATTTAGACAGAACCTTAGAGGTGATTTCTTCACTTTTTTTAAATGTTGAGAGGAACCGAACAGAGCTTGAAGGTTTCCCAGACTGCTCAGTAATGCGGAGAGATTCACTGATGGATTCAGTCTTTTCTCTTGAGAAACACACTGATTTAATTCCATCTGTTGAGAATCACAGAGGTTTGGCAAAGAGATGGATCTTGCAAAGCCTTATGAATTATTGACCTTTCTTTTAAGCTTTATATTTTAAAATGACTAAAGCAGTCTTCTTCTTTTTTTTAGAACAAGGCTGCCCTTTGCCAGACCTGTGATACCAGCTACAGAGTGAGGACTGGTGGCAAGAAAAGAAAAAACATTTTCTTCCACTGTTGAGATTTGAGATAAGTTTTTTAGCATTTTGTCCCAAAATAGGTTGGCATCCTACAGATTGAGCTTCTCAAGTAAAAAAGTGATAAATATGTCAATTTCAAACTCCTGTGTGCCATTTTAAGCGTGTTTTCATCAGAGGTTTCGACCATGGATGAATGTTGGCATTATATAGATAAATCCAATGATAGGCCATTGTATACATCCATCTCTTCTTTTAAGATAACTCATTAGCATCTTATTTTACCGATGTCTTAAACACTTGGACCACTCGGGTGACATATGCAGAGGACACAAATTGCGACACTGCAATTTTTCCGCTGCTACGGCACATCAATCACAGAGAGCGGAGGGAGAAGCTAATGGAGCATGGAGCACTACCGAGTCATCTCTAAGACAGGTTTACAAGGTGTCTAGTATACAAACTTTAAACTTCTATCCACACACTTTCTCAAATTTACTGGCACACACCTGGAAACAAACTTTATGAGCCTAGAATATTAGAATATTTATATTTGTCAACGAGGATATACACTGAAAAATGGACCTGTAGCAGTTCTGGTCCAGAAACATCCCCAGAAGCAGATAAAAGATGTACACACTGCTTTATTGATAAAATGTTTTTCCACCACTCCTGATAAAGAAGTCTTTCATATTTACTCACTCGAGAGTAAATGCCAAAAATCAGAAAAGTTGTCTGAAGAATTTTGACGAAAATCTTGAAAAAAGAAGTTCGGTTTGCTAAAAATTCTTTAGTGTGATTACATTTACTGGGAATCAGTGCTCAAAGGAGTACTCAGACGTTTTACTTAGGAGTAGCAATACAACAATGACACTAACATGTTGAATCAAAGCAAATTTCAATATCTACACATTTGGAAAGATGTAAATATCTTTAAAAACAATTAAGAATCAGTGAATAGTATACCTAACACGCATTAGTGCTCTGTCATTCCCTTTTCCGCCACATTCAGAAAGAAACAGTGCTATATTTTCAAAGTCAGTTTGTAACAAGATAAACGAGGCTTCACTCCAGAGTATTGATTCCTCCGTGTCACGAACAGATGCTCCGTCATTGAGTGGGAGACACAATCATATTAGGTTGACAACAAGGTGAAGGCTGTGTTATAACGGAATGACAGCTCATCTCCTATAGATACAAATGGATTCACACTTCTTCCTCTTCCTCCCTTCTCGCTACACGTTTGTAACAGCAGCTGCAAATCATATGCAACTATTAAAACCATATGGGTTTTATAATGTGTTGATTTGTATTCTCTAAGTATTCTGGATTTCCATTGTTGTCTATTATGGGTTATGATTTGGAGCCACATAGTGTGCAGACTGTATGGGCCAGATTTACACTCTTGTTCCGCCTGTTGTTCTTGTGCTCTCCAAACAGATGCTCCATCAAATCTCTTTATCCTTGGCTGAGCAATGGGAGTCACGCACTGTCACTCAATGGTCCCCATTCAAAGAATTTGAATATAGGAGCTGTCATTCACCACGATAGCATTCTTAAGTGAATGTGCAGTGTGTGTGTGTGTGTGTGTGTGTGTGTGTGTGTGTGTGTGTGTGTGTGTGTGTGTGTGTCTACTGGTTCCTGAACATATGCCAATGACTTATTTTTTGCATGTCTTTTTCTTTTGAAATTTGTTGTAAATTCAGCCTTCAGGTAATATCTGTGTTTATTCACATCTGGTTATTATCCAAAATTGACAGCGTTGTAAAAACATTGACCCCGTAAGAAGTCTCTTGCTAATTCAGTTCCATTTTTCAAAATGTCCTCTTATCGAGTTATCTTTAAACTGCTGCACTTCAACCATCGTTACCATTTGCCATCAGGGAGGGTTTCGCAGATCAATGCCGTCTCTGTAAAAAAGAAATATAAATACCGATGTGGATTTTTCCCCCTTTTTATTAATAAGGCTTTTATATTTCAGAACATCTGAGTGTCATCTGGTCAAGTGACTGATAATGACATGCTCAGTGCTCAGAAAACCATACACATGGAGAAGAAATCAGCTGCTCTCAAGTGAAGGTCAGGGCTCCAGATCAAACCCCCCCACCTCCCACCAGATAAAATCAATGCCCCCATCGAAGTTTGATGGCATGTTAGGGCCTTTTGTAGGTAACATATACATCATTATGATGCCAGGGGAGGGAGTTAATATTCTAAGAATACACTCAGAATTGCTTAGATTAACTTCCCTTGTAAATTGTTAATTTATTAGAAAACACTTGAATATTCTCTGAGTTAAAAGTAAAACAATATATTAAGAAAATCACAAAAAAGCAATGGTGGATTACCAGGCCACTGAATGTCTTATTCTTGCCGTGAATGAATCAACTTAATGGACAGATGCAACAATATCGCAATTGTCCATACTGTATTCCCTTCTTTATACCTACAAGGGTACTACCTCTTATATGCCGTCATATGGAAGAGATCGTTGATGTTGTTAGAATATCTGAATTGCTTCATGCTTGAAACCCTAAGGACTGAAGTCAGGGTTGAAAACTGAACATTTGTAATGATTCTCAGGCAGGTTCTGGAGCATCTTGTTCTAAGATGCCCAAGAGAATTTAATGGCGCTTATTTGCAAATATAATGAACTTCCTCAGAAAAATAAGATATGACTGAGTTCCCTGAGATGTAGTGCAACAATTGCATGCAAAATTAGGCCACACGACAATAACACTTTGTGTTTTTACACTTTTCAACTTACACAGTATCTTAGCTCCAACTGTGCTTCATAGTTTGAAACTATTCGTATTATTCCATGTTGAAGGTTGACTAGAGTGGCATCGTGCTTTCTGAGGCTTTAAGTCAGGGAACTGGCTGTGAGGCCGCAGAGTAATATAAAGTTTACCAACATTATTCTGCAGAGGCAAAAACCCCTCAGTGTATTGATTTGACCAGGGGTGTTTATTATTTATTTTACTTTCTTTCTCATTTTTATTCGTAGGAGGATGGACTGCATTTATAGCGCACTTTTTCTCGTCTACCAAACAATCAAAGCGTTTGACACCACATGCCAATACACACATTAATACACTGATGGCAGAGGCACTCAACACTTTCTCTGGAGAGTGATGGGGCGCCATGCCTCCCGCTTATGTGATTTTATTTCAAATGTAACATTGCCTGGCTTTAAATCTGCAGATCATCGCTTCCTGAAAGTGATATTTTACGTCAATAAAAACGTCCATGATTTTATAGCAATCCGACACGGCTATCAATCACGTTACATGACGACAATCTTCTGAGTAGCAATTTAAAGAGTTGGTGTGTAAATGCAAAATGAGTCGTCCTTTGTGCAGCAGAGTTTCTCTTGACTGTGTCTGTACTCAGCACATCTGTCTCTACTCTGTAAAGCTGACATCATCTCCACACATGTGATCCCAGGCACACACACACACCACTCTCCCCCCAGCAAAGGCCCTGAAGACACTTTTAGAGCATGCAATGGACGAGGGGGTAAATAAATCCAAATCAACAGCAGGCATCTGTTTTTAAAAAACTGACATGATCAGGATGCCGCCCCAAAACAGGCACATCGAAGCTCAGTGGAAGAAAAAAAGGAAACGCAGTATCGTCCCTGTCTTTCAGAGTGCTGTGAAATGGGACCAATTTTAGCCATGCTTTTGATTTGAACCTTGCTCTACATAAATCACACTAATAAGAGTTATACTTAATCACCAAGGATACAGATGAGGAAATGGCTGAGATGTTGCACTCTGTTGTCAAGGAAACTGGTCAGGATTGGCTGGGTGGCCTCGGGAAGCTCTCAGTAAACTGCTGACCAAAACTGTTCATGCAGCACATGGAAAAACCCTGGGAGAAACTATCATCATCCTCTAATTCCTATAGTATGATGCTTAAAATCTAACAGACCAGATAATATGTATTTTATTATATTTGGACAAACAAATGAAAATAATTGATACGCCACATCGAACGTATTATAGTACTGCACCTACAAAGATGCAGCAAATGCATTCTTAGTAAGAATAGCCACCTTTTTATAATTTATTTCTTTCTTGTCAGATACCAACACATCTGAAATCAAAGTATCTTTTTTACAGCTTGTAGAGGACTAAACATATTAGGCATAGTTTACAGTAACACAATTTAATTTATTATCATATGTATTACCTGTAAAAATAATATACAGATAGTTAAACTCTCTAATACTAGATGTATAAATAATATATCATGTAAATACTTTATCTTTAAGGTCTGAGCCCCTATTTTCAAGCTCGTGTCCCATTTCCCACGTCTCCATTATGTCTTACGATTGAATTCTTATTAATTGTATTTTTGTTTACACTTAAACTACTAAAATTAAAGTTACCACCTGTTTTTATCTTCCTCACCTCATGTGAATCTCCTTTCTATACAGTGTATGACATGTTGGTAAATCTAGTGCAACTTGAATATGCATATTAGACGAGAACAAATTATCCGGTGCATTTAGGAAGGGCCGTGTTAAAAATATGTGAGAAATATTCCTCATGCAACTGAAAACTCTTGCAGCTGTGACATTGCTTGCATTAAACAGTTCCTTTAGGGATAAGATATTGCTGTGAGCTTGGGTATAGAATAATTCATGACTGGTGTGTGTGTGTCACACTCTCACCTGTGAACGTAACTGCGACACATAATGATGTGAGCTGAATAAACACCTCGCAATAAGCATGATTACAGACCCTCATGCTGGCATTGAATCTTTTGCTAAGTATGTATTCAAAATCTGAACAGTATCTCTTTTTTTTCACATTTCGCTTTGTCAATTAATGAGATTTTTCTCCCTCTGGAAGGCAATTAAACAATGGACCCTGTGTTACGGCCCCTGCCTATTTTCTGACAGTCCTCCTTTATCAACACGCCACTATCTGACACCAATTACTGTCTGTCTTTTCAAATACATGCAAATTAAAGTTGCAGCAAATTAACTGGGCTTTCCAGCTTATCCCGGGTACTGAAGTGTGGACCCACTGCTACTATATCTTTTATTTTGTCATTATTTCATCCTCCAATCCGAGTCAGTTTGTCCTCAAGGGTAATATGATAGGAAAGGGTATTAACCTGACCCAAATCGTAATAACGGATTTATTTGACGCTGATGTTTTTCTGTAATGTGTGACCAAGAAAAATTATTCTAATTTGTGTCTCGGAGGGTAAGTGAAAGACGGAGCGATATAGTCTTAATACAGATGTAAAAGAAATGTGAAATTCATGTCCAGAGCCCTTTCTGTAATCATAATCAGCTCGTATTTAACATATCTTCCTCTCAATGATCTAGCCCCCCCTAGTGTGTAAAGAAATGATCACGTAGGAGACTCCTGCCTCAAAGGTCCTCTTAAGACACTCATCAGCATCCATGCAGCAAACTGTTTCCACTAATGATTCAAACATTGAAACATTTGTAACATATTACAAACAAACAAACTACAGAAAATTGCTTTTTAAAAGAAATATCATTTTAATTTGAGGTTGCATCTTTACTGTGTGTTTTCCTCATACACCCCTCTTTAGTCAATTTCTGCCCACAGCAGTAACCGGTCTCTGCTGTTGCATACATTTGCTTTTCTGATCAACCAATTCCTTCAGAATTGCACAAATGTGCTCATTCAAACCACTAGGGGGCACTATGAAACAACCCAGCCAATACCAAATTAGCAGGGCGTCACAAGGGACGCTTATTACTCCAGCAGTAGCTGTTTGTTGCTGTGTTACTGAAAATGAAATTCAAAACAAACAGGTCTGTTTGGAGCACTTTTCCCTCATCCTCCTCAGCTATTCCTCAGATTCGCCCTCATAGCCCTTTTTTCCTTCTTTCTTTTGTCGTACTCTCTTTTTTTTTCTAAACCAACCGGTGGTTATGTTGTCTGGAATATGCTAATCTGCTATGCACTGGCAACTCCCTGGGTGAAGATCACTTATTAAAAGCATAGTTGGGAGGGTTTATGCAAATTGAGTCAAATCAAAGCAAGCTTTCCCTTGGTTGGTTACCTCTTTGTGAATTTAAGACCAATATTTAATTCCTGATATTCTTCCTCACGCAGCCTGTGCTACTTTTACATCACCTCAGAGCTGTCTTGGTTCTGTATTTAATGTTGAATTGATGCTTCTCTGCTTTCTTTGCCACTGTGTTGCTGCAGACAAACAGTTTGGTTGTCTGCAAAAGGAGAAGTTTCATTTCCGTTGAGTGGATTGACAGATTTGTTAGAAGGAAAAGATGGATAATATCCGCTGTGGCCAAAGTCTGCCGTGAAGTAGTCTGACACAGACACTGATTAAGCCTCTTGAGATCTGAAGGGATTGCAGGTCTTAGTTGAGAGACAAAAAGAGAAACAAAAGAAAAGAGTGAGCAGGCGAAAGAACAAAACTGCAAATTGGATAGGATGAGATGCAAGTGTCCTGTGGGTGTGCTGGTTTTGTGTAACACGCTGTTCAGGTTGGACAAACAATCAGTTGTGCTTCCTTAACTCCAGACTATTAAGTGCAGGAGACAGGGGATAAGCAGATCTCAGATCATCAAGGAGGAACAGCCTGTCTGTATTGTTCGTGTCCAGCATCTACTTCTGATTCCTGGTCGTTATTTAGAAAAGTCACACTTTCTAAATGCTTCCGTTTCGCATACAGCCATGTATTGTAATGAAGGACTTAATTGGACCTCTTCACATGCATATGGGCTTTTGTTATACCACAGTAATGCAAACACACCTGACTTCTGAACTCACCCCTGCCCTTTACCGCGCCTTGTGCTGTGCAAAGGTGAGTCCTCTATGTTCCATATTTATATTTTGACAGTAAATTAAGTAAAAAAGAGCAGGGGTCAACGCCTTCCCTTCACGGAAATACGCAGACTCTGCAGTCTTGTGTTGAGTACTAAATATATATCACCAGCTGATCCTATTACTTGTTTAAATTGTAGTCAAACTGGGGTTTTCTAAGTAAAAGAGTAAGATCATCAGTCATTACTCAACCGTTAACTGGAGCCATGCAGATAGATTGATTACAAATATTGAATGTTCGCCCGTGCTTTTAGAGGCAGAATGCATGTTGCACAGATTTAGATTTAGATAGAGCTTTATTGTCTCCCTTAGGAGAAATGTGTCTTAGGCATCGAGATAATAAACATAAAACATTTAGGACAATCAGTCATAGATACAGAACAGAGATCACATATCACATGGCAAAGAAACAAACAAGAAACATACAGGTACAGCACTGTCCCTATTGCACATACATAAATCAAATATTGCACTTTTCCCTATTGCATTCATACATAAATCATTGCACCTATGCATAGTGTCCGTCAGATTTCACATATCCCTATTGTATCCATACCTATTTACACAAAGAGAACAAAGAGATAACATTTTACCATCTTCTCAACATGAATATAACCTTATGAAATCACACATGACTCGGTTATGACTGCAACAGATGTAATTTCTCTGAGTCTTATTTTACTATATTTTTAAATGCACATGTAATACTATCATCTGCATCACACCATATCATTACTGTGATAAATGCAGTATATTGCTCTAAATCTGTTTGATAGCTCCTGTTGCACTTGCAGGCAGACTTATTGCATGTGTGCTATGTTTTCAGATGAAGCCTTTGTCTAGACTTATTCATTTAGACAGATGCATTCCTCTGTTTCTTTGTGGGTCCATTCAGCAAGGTTAGGACTATAAGGGGATCACTTGAGCACATTTCAGCATTTAACCCGAGCATAAACCCCATCAGCGCAGAAGAGGCAGCTGTGGATGATTCCTTAATCCAACCAGACACTGGGAGAGGGATTCAAAAAGACAGAAAGGATTCGAACAGCATCCTACTGCTCAGCAGGGATAACATTCCCAATGTGAGTGCAGAAGGGTTCGCCGGTTGCAAATTCTAATTGCAATATTAATCAATTACAGAGAATAAAAAGCTCATTTTTATGCCTTCCATGGGTGGCTGGCGTGCTGCTTTCCTGTAGTCGTTATTCACTGGATCGTATGAGGTTTGTGCTCTATTGTAAATAAATGAAATTATCCCACTCAGCTTTGATATTTGCATATTCACTCGAAAACAAACGGCTTATTATGCAGTTGCAAAGTAGCTACATCATACATGTAGAACATATTGAATGTTTGCCGAACTTCTGTTGATCTAGTTACACAGAATCAGCCCCTCATTAATGGTGAACGCGGTTCAATAATGTCTCTGTCTGGATGAAAGCAGCCCCCCATAAAAACCATCAGAGGGCAATCGATGTGCTTTCATCCCCAGGACGGAAATTGCACTCATATGGCTCAGACTCTATGAAGGTCCCCCATCCAAAGCCAAATCATTAACATCAAACTTGCAGGAAAGAAATCAAAATGTCAGTCTGCCCTGCAATCTCTTGGCAGATGAGTATTGCCTCTATTTCTTATATAATTTAATTCTCCTCATATCTACTCCTAGCATAGCCTACTGTAGGCCTATTTCCCCCGGCATGTTTTGACTGCTTTGAATATGGAGAGTTTTGCATGCTGGAGAACTTTTTCTAAAGATATATTGAACAGACACTTCCTTAAATGAGCTACTGTGAATAATGGCTCTTTATTCCCTAAAGACTTCATTACCGGTACATGGTTAACTCATTTTAATTGACCTTCTTCATCCAAAGTACGATAGATTTCACTCCTCCAGTGGTCTAACAATACTAATATATTTAATTAACATAGCTAATTTGTTTAATGTTCAAAAAGGCATTACAACAACACCATACAGATTTAACACGACTTTGTGTTGCTGACAGCGTTAAAAGAATAACACTTAAAGAGTAATGAAGCAATTGGGATCGTCAAACACTCTCCCACTGAACATAACTTCCCTTATTCAATTTAGTATTTATTTATAGCTCCTCCTTCATTTGTAGTGTTGTGTTTCTGTTTTATTGCACTCTAAACTTAAAGAATTCACACTTTTCAAAGTCTATTCAAAGAAAGTAATTGTTCATACTTGCCAAAAAGCAAAAAAAAATGCTTCTAATGTATGTGATGGGGGGTTGGGGGAAGGGATCCATATTTATTGAACAAATATATTCTTAAGTAAAAAGCTATATATATATATTCTTTAACAATAACCAGGGTTGTGGAGTAATGGAATACATGGATCAGGTTACCAAAACTATAGGTTACTTACGTAACCCCAGTTGTCAGAGTGACATAAAGTGAGATGTCTCACTATGGGATGCGCCTCAACGCGTATGCAAACAGAAGCATCAATCTCATTACGCCAATCCTGATTGGCTGGTGATCTTGACGTCAACGTCAGGGAATCCACCCACCCTTTAAGTCAGGGGTGGGGAACCTTTTTCCTCTCAAGGGCCATTTCAATTTGTACAATATCCTCAGAGGGCCGTACAAGTTATTGACCTCTGCTTAAAAAAACTAAAATCACAGCCCATTCATTTCATTCTGTGCAAAGAAAAAGCAACCTCTTAATCCAGATATCTCACCATGACTCGCGTATGCATGCACGTGCAGGGTGTGGCGTGCTCCCCTGGGGAGATTTTTTTTTAAATGTTGAAGTTAAAAGCATCAATCTGGTGCACTTTGAGAGCAACATTAGGAGATCTATGGACACATCTCTCAACACCCAAACACAACTGTAAGCAGATTTACTTTTAATTTATGGATATTTGACAAATCACTCCCCTTTCAAACTGTATTCTTCTTTATTAATAACTGTCATATAGTATTTTATACCTGTTTACTTTATTCTCTTATTTTTTTTATAACTATAATGATCATATAAAGATGTGCCTTTACCTCACTGGTTGTAGAAAAAGCTTCTTATATTCGTTAGCATAGCTAGCTAACCATATGCTAATGATAACAACACAGTTATTGACTGTCTGATCAGTATGACAGATGAGCAGATCGCCACTGGGCTTTCAACTAAAGACACAGACACGCAGAAACTGCGGCATGTGTATGGACTTATCGGTACTGCAATTTCTGAAGTGCTGGAGTGGAGTGGCGTTCTGGTGCTCTCCGTCAGAACTGCACCCCTGTCAGTCGAGACATATACCACGTGATGACACGTTAGGCTCGTGTTGTGTTCAAGGACCCTGACCTTGGCCAGGAAAAACAGGCACTCGCTTGTTTAATTTGTTTACGGTCTAGATTTCTTTCATTTTTTTATTTTTTGCGTTTGTTTATAAATTACCTCGAGGGCCGTACCAAATTGTCTCGCGGGCCGTATACGGCCCGGAGGCCGGAGGTTCCCCACCCCTGCTTTAAGTAGCTTGCGCTACGACGCAGCGTCATTCAAAATAAGCACCTCTTCTCGCTTCGCCTTAGCAAGAAGGGCCGTCTGGTGAGACATCTCACTTCATGTTACTCTGACGCCTGGGGTTACGTAAGTAACCTATAGTTCTCATTCATAACACTCCGTTCGATGTCTCACTATGGGATATTGAAACTCCCGTATTGCTAGACATGCTTATCTCGAAAATCACCAAAAACAACCAGAACTTAACAGGCAGAACTCTGTCTCAACACGGGACCCAGCACTGCGCGGGCCACACTTGGAGCAGAGACATCTAGCCTGTAAAAGCGGACAAAAGTGAGCGGCGAGGACCAGCTCGCTGCTGCACACATTTCTTGGATGGAAACACCCTTGAACAAAGCCCAGGATGTAGCCAGTCCACGAGTAGAATGAGCACGCAGGCCCGTTGGTGCCTGCAAACCCTGACTCGTATAAGCCAGAGCAATCGCTTCCACAATCCAGTGGGAGAGCCGTTGCCTGGTAACGGGCTTGCCCTTCTGAGGGTTAGCCCAGGATACAAAGAGTTGGTCATTACAACGAAACTCTTTTGACCTGTCCATATAGATGCGTAAAGCACGATCTGGACACAGCAAATTCGGCCGCTGTTCCTCAGAGGAACACATCGGCGGAGGAAATGCCACAATGTCAATTGGGGTACATGAGCCAACCACCTTAGGTATAAAGGCAGGGTTGGGCTTCAGCAACACTCTCGTTTGCCCCGGGGCAAACTGAGTGCATGAAGGATGTACAGAAAGCGCATGAATGTCACTGACTCGCTTGGCAGATGCCAGAGCCCAGGGCCGGACTGGGACAATAAGTCAGGCCGGGAATTATACACCCAGCCAGGCCACTACCAGTTTTTTGTGCCATTTTGCTGGATTTATTTGTCAATTTTTACAGCGTTGCTGCCCATAATGATAGCGCTCTAAATCTACTACCCCAAAATAAACATATGGACATGGGTTACTATTTAAAAAAAATTGCAAATCTATTTAGGAACCTATGTGAACATATTTTAAGCGGAGGTGTACCTCAAATCCTATAGGGGGGATTCTATATGCTCCCCCGGTAAGATTTTTTTTTTAATGTTGGACTTAAATGCATCAATCTGGTGCATTTTGAGGGGGAAATAAAGAGACTACACCCATATGAAACATAACTGTATACATTTAAATAATCATAAAATCATAATAACATGGCCATAACCAATAACATCCCATATCCAATATGAAAAAACATTGAAACTTGTTTATTTATTTGTTTTTGGTTAATTTATAGTTGTGAGTGTGTATGTGCTCCTGAATCAGTCTCACCTGTCTCCCTCCTCTCCCCCTTCTCCTCTTTGAGGCAGCAGCAAAGACTAGTTTTAGCTCTCAACAAGTTTTAATTGTTTATCTTACCTTTTTTCACCTAGTTAACGTTTTTTTTTATTATTCATGCATATTTTACTAATCACTCTCCCTTCAAATGGAAATATGTGTTTACATAAATGGTGACCAAACCGTTTGAGACCCACAGAGTAAACACTAAACTAAACACTCAGAGTCCTTTACCTCACCTGAGCTGTAGTTATCAGCCTCTCAGTCTCAGTCTGACAGGAGAGGACTCTCCTCCACCTTGTTGTTGAAACAGCTCCTTATATCCGTTAGCGCAGCTAGCTAGCACCAGATGCTAACAACAACAACAATACACGTAACCGGTGTGCGCGGTTTATCTCACTCGCTCGCGCCACACATAACACACACCCTCCCGAGTTTGAATGACACACAGAGACCAATCGAGTGATCTGTATGAAAGTGGCCATGTCGGCAGGCCACATCACGTAGACAGCCAGTCACCCTCTGTGAGGCAGAGTCAGACCCACATTTGCGCAGCGTTGCGTTCACAATACATACGTATACAAAAAAAAATCCTCAGGCCAGCAGGCCACTTAGCAGGCCAGGCCATCGGGAAACCTCCCGGTCCTCCCGATGGCCAGTCCGGGCCTGCCAGAGCCAGTAACAGCACTGTCTTCAGTGACAGGTGTTTCATGTCAGCTTCTTCCAGGGGTTCAAATGGAGGTCGAGTGAGCCCATCTAAAACCACTGCCAGGTCCCATAAGGGCACCAGTGACCTGGAAACCGGGAGGAGCCTGTGAGCCCCTTTCATAAAACGGCAGACCAAAGGATGTAGGCTAGCCGTCTTTCCCTCAAAGCCCACATGGCATGCAGCAATAGCAGCCAGGTACACTTTAATTGTAGAGAAAGCTCTGTGTTTATCAATCAGGTCCTGTAGAAATGATAGAATCACCCGACAGGACATTGAAAAGAGATGTGCCCTTTTTGAAGGCACCACTCCTCAAACACCCTCCACTTACAGTCATAGAGAGACCTGGTAGAGGAAGCTCTTGCACTCTGAATAGTGTTTATCACCTTCTGAGGGAGACCCACTGTATTCAGATTGTACCACTCACGGGCCAGGCCCATAGTGCCAAGCGCTCTGGGTGTGGGTGAAAAATCGACCCCCCCCACCTGAGACAGTATGTCCCCGCGTAGCGGGAGCTGACACGGCTGCCCGCACAGCAGCTGATATATCTCCGCCAGCCAGTACATTGCAGGCCAGTGCAGAGCTATCAGGATAAGTGTGTGGCGTTGTTCTCTCACTCTGGCCAGTTAGGCGCGAGCGCGTCCACGCCTAACGGTGCGTTTAAATCGCGCATTGAAAAGAACAGCTGACATTGAGCATTTTCTTTTGATGCGAACAGATCTACCGCGGCTCGGCCGTAACGCACCCACAGCTGACTCACAATCATTGGATGTAGAGTCCAGGCTGCATATAGTGGTGCACCTCTGGACAGCAGATCCGCCCGAGGTTCATCACTCCTGGTACGTGCGTCGCTCTCAGAGAGAGGAGACGTCTGCCGCTCCATAAGATCAGTTTGCGTGCCAGCATGTGTAACTGGAGAGAACGCAAACCCCCTTGGCGGTTTATATACGATATTGTGGTCGTGTTGTCTGTCCTCACGAGGACATGATGTCCTCTGAGAAAAGGCAGAAGGCGTTTCAGGGTGAGGAACACCGCTAAAAGCTCCAGATAATGTATGTGTGACCGTTGGAGGTCTCTGCTCCAGAGACCTCACAGGTTGACCTTCGTATATACCCCCCCAGCCCGTCAGACATGCGTCTGTGGTGACCACCTTCCGCGATAGGACAGCACCCATAGGCACGCCCCGTACTAGAAAAGTCGGGTGTAGCCAGTGGCGCAGAGCCATTACGCATTTCATAGTGACCATCACTCTACGCGCGCCATGATGCCCGGGGTCCAGTCTGAGGGCAGCTACCCAGCGCTGAAACTCCCTCATGTGTAAGCGTCCCAGTCGTACCACCAGAATGGCTGACGCCATGAGCCCCAGTAACCGCAGACATGATCTGAAGAGAACATATTTGTGTGGCTGGAAATATGCGAGGCAAGCCCTGAAGGCTTTCACTCTCTCTGCTGACAAGCGGGCTGTAAATGGCACCGAATTCAGGCGTAGGCCCAGGAAGAGTACAGTCTGGGCTGGAGACAACATGCTCTTTTCTGTGTTTATTACAAAACCCAGGTCGAGCAGGTGTTTTACGAGGACATTCGTCTGCGTAATAGCCTCTTGCTCCGACTGTGCGAGAAGGAGCCAGTCGTCCAGATAAGTTGCCAGGCGAATACCCTGTTGTCTCAACGGGGCTATTGCGGCTTCCGTGCACCGTACAAACACTCGCGGGCTGAGAGACAGACCGAAGGGAAGTACTCTGTACTCGTAACAGACACCCTGAAAGGCGAACCTCAGATATTTCCTGTGTGGGTAATATACTGGGATGTGGAAATACGCATCCTTCAGTTCGACTGATGTGAACCAGTTGTTTTGGCGCACGAGACGCAACAGAGATGTGTGAGTGAGCATTCTGAATTTGTATCTTTTGAGATATTTGTTCAGAGCTTTCAAATCTAGTATAGGCCGAATTCCGTCCCCTCCCCGTTTGGGAACGAGGAAATACTTGGAATAAAAAGCCGCTCTGACTCTGTTCGGCGGGTATTATAGATATAGCCTTCTTTTCTAGCAGCGAGAAAATCTCTTGCTCTAGAATATGGGCCGACTCTCCCCGGGCCTGTGAATACAGAATGCCCGAGAAGTGAGTGGGGGTGACAGCGAATTGGAGCCTGTTGCCCCGTGTTACTGTCTTGAAAACCCAAGCAGAATCTGTGAGCATCCTCCACTTTTCGCTTCTCAAAGCGAGCGGAGATGTCACAGCTCTGTCGTCTGCCCTCAGTGTCTCTATTTGTTGTGTTATGGGGCCCTCTAGTGTCTGAACACGGTGGTACCCCAGCCGACACTGCGAATGCGCGTGGCGGTGGTGCCTTCACAATCCCGTCTATTGTCCGCCTTTTGAGAGAGGCCGTAGCCGCTCTCAAAAGAGGGGCAGACGACAGACTGTTTATTGTTTTTATTGTTTTTCTTTTCATTTGTATTGACTGCGCCCTTGGCTTCAAGCCTGGAAACGACAGTGGAAAATTATTTATTTTGAAACAACAATGATAACATGTGTTTGTGTGACTTAAACAGGCAGCGGAACTTGCTGTCTTTGATGTTAAGTCCATTTCCCTGATGGCGCGAACTTGAGGATGACGTTTTGGCATCACTCGAGGCGGCGGGAAGATGGGGGCATGGCGGCACCCCGAAAACACATGAGCATCCAACACTGGAACGTGCTCTGGAGCTGGGGAAGAGGGAACCTCCGGCTCCTTCATCGAGGAGAGGAGAGGAGGCTGTCAGGCCGCCCGCTTCTTCTTCCTCGCCTGGTGGCTGAAAACCTGGGTCGGCTGCGCCTGAGCGGCCGCTGCCAGGACCGGAGATTTTCTTGGCCAGCTCCCTCTTACCTCGTGCCTGGGCTGGGGACCCGGGACGGGCTGCGGTCTCTGCTGCTTCAGTATTTTGAACCGGGCAGGACGTGAGACAGCTTGGGTGAAGGCCTACCGCGGGACCATTGGAGGTGGCGGCTGGACCCTTCGGGGAAGACAGAGCTGGAGAGCCTTGTCTCCCTTCCTTTTTGACTCGCACCTCAGCTGCATTGAAGCTAGAGCGGAGCCAAATATGCCCTCGGGAACAATAGGCATGTCCAGAACATCCTCTTTTTCCCGGTCTGGAAGGTTGGTCAGGTTGAGCCACATGGCTCTCTCCTGTACCACCATCATTCCCAGTGCTTTTCCCGTGGCTTGGACTGCACAGCGCTGCACACGGAGGCAAATGTCCGTGATCGCTGCGATCTCGTCCCACACGGCAGGCTCAGGTCTGCTCGACATGTCTTCGCAAAGCTCCGCCTGGTAAGCGGTCAGCAGCGAGGAGACGTTGAGTGCCCTGGCGGACAAAGCTGCGGCTTTATAGGTCCGTTCGGTCATTGCTGACTGGAACCGGTCTGCCTTTGTCGGTAGCATGGGGTTCCTGCTTGGTGTCGAAGCCAGCCTCGGTTGGAGGTGGGCTGCCACCAGCGGTTCCATGGGCGGCATGCGGAGCAGGCCGAGCCTCTCCATACCGTCACAGTCCAGGGAGGAGGCACCCTGGATTGGGGCCTTGTTGCTGAAGGGACGGTCTCTCCACGAGACCGACACCTCGTCCAGCATCTCCGGAAAGACTGGAAGGAGCTGCCTCTTCGTCCTCGCTGCTTGGAGCAAGTTCTTCCCCTCGTAGCGAGATCTGGAGGTCTCATTGGCCACTTCAGGCCATGGGATGTCCAGCCTGGACGCAGTGCAGTGACACACGGTCTGCAAGTCCATGCTTAGGACGGGCGAAGCTGGTGTGCTCTCGCCCGGGGGAGCGGACATCACTCCCGGCTTAGCAGCCTGAGCCGATGAAACGAAGATGTCATCCCCATCTGAGTCAGACAGGAGGAACTGAGAGGTATCCTCTTCGTCTTCCATGTAGTCCAACTCCAGGACATCCTCCGCGGGTGGAACCATGGTGAGGTCCAGTTGGGAGCCCCAGTTTGACACAGCGCGGGGCTCCGCTCTCGCAGCTCTTGCCGTCACCGGGTCCTAGCCTGAAACGGCGTGGGGCTCCGGTTCAGCGGCTGTCGCTGTTGTTCGCGGGGCTCAATCTCTGCGGCGGACGCCACCATGTTTTGATTGCCGGACGGCGAATCAGCGGACATGAGGGGTCCTGTCCCGACAAGCTAGCTTTGCGTGCTAACCGTCGGCGGAGGCTCTTCATGGTGAAGCGGGTACAATGCCCGCACGAGCCGGGGTTATCGATAGCCTCCCGGGCGTGTTCCAGCCCGAGGCAGGACGAGCAGACCCGCTGTGAGTCTGTGCCTGAAATTTTAAACCCGCAGCCGCATAGCCGAGCCTCCGAGTCCCTGACTCCTCTGGTGTGAGGGAGAGAAGGGTCCATCTTCGATCGCGTGGAGTGGACACGCTAGTAACAGGTACGTTACTGAGAAAATAAAAAATTCTAACCTTGCCGTTAGTCCGAAAGGAAAAAAGGCGACGGTGTAGATTTTATTCTTTAAAGAATATTAACTGGTGTGTTAATACCTTTTTTTTTTATCTCTGTCTCCTCTCGTGTGAGAGAGAAAAGAGAACGTCCTCTTTACCGTGGTGTCGGTGAGGGAAGAACAAACTAGCAACAGGTATGTTACTAGCTTGAAGAAAAAAATCAAACCTTACCGTTATTTCGACAGAAAGAATGGCGAGGCAGAGTCCAATATTAACTGGTGTGTTAATATTGCTAAATCTTGTTGCAAAGCAAAAAAAGTAACCGGCAAGCGCCCGTCGACCGAATGTTAGCTTGGGTTCAGTCTGTGGACCGTTAAGCTAGCCCGGTTACTGATAAATCGAGATGTGCTCTGAAGCGGGAAGAGGTGTTTGAATGACGCTGCGTCGTAGCACAAGCTACTTAAAGGGTGGGTGGATTCCCTGACGTTGACGTCAAGATCACCAGCCAATCAGGATTGGCGTAATGAGATTGATGCTTCTGTTTGCATACGCGTTGATGCGCATCCCATAGTGAGACATCGAACGGAGTGTTATGAATGAGAACAACTATATCCTTACAGATAGATTAAAAAAGATTGTATCACATTACTGTTACAGTTTAAATGGTGATTACTTGCAGGATTACAATGCATTTTAAAATAAAGAATGATATATTACGAAGCACATGTTCACACAGTACAACACCTCAGGGGTCTAAAAACACCCAGTGAAAATAGTCTTCAGTGAAACCACAGATATTCTTACAGTCCATCACCTTAGCCTCTATAATGCATGGGTGGAAATGTCCTATCATTTTGTGTTCAAACATCATTACCACTCAGCGCAAGCTAAGCCTTCCAGCTACTGATATATGGTCAGTATCCAAGGAGTCAACATCGAGTTTGAGAAACATTCTCAGGTAAATGCTTTGTAAACATTATGTTGTAGTCTCTGGTGGAAAGTAACTAAGTATTCAAGCACCGTATTTAAGTATTATTTTTAGATATTTTTACTTATTATTCGATTTTTATGCTATAATACATTATACTGCACTACAATACAGAGGCAATGTTGTATTGTTCCTATATAAAACTAATTAAATGCTTATATGATACGATGCAGTACTTATCTACTTATCAATTGTGTATTGTATAACGTCTATAAAATTGGCTCCACATTGACAAATTAAATATTAAAATGTGATAAAAAGAGGATAATATAATATTCTTTAATAATAAAATACTTTGAAATAACCATTCTGTAAAACAAGTACATGACTTGTATTACATAGAGTATATTTTTATGCTGATCATTTTGTTCTTTTACTCAAGTAAAAGTGTGAATTCAGGATGTTTTCTTGTAATGGAGTAATTTAAAACCATAGTATTTTTACTCTTACATAAGTACAGGATCTGAGTACTTTATTCACCTCTGTTTGTAGTTTACTAGTTGAAATAGGAAGCAGTACTGCCTGAATTTGCTTGTTGCTTTTCTTTTAGGTTAGTTTCGATCTTCTTTTACAAAAAAAATCTCAATTGTTTTTTTAAAATGAACAAAAAACTGTGTATGTTTAATATGTTTGGTATAACTCTTCTCTTGCGTTTATTAACATTGTATTTGATATTTAGGTAATCCAAAAATAACAGAAAGTAATTGGGTTACAATACTTTTACATTGTGTACTTAGATTAAGTTACTTATCACATTAGGGAAGTAGTAATTGTAACCCTCCCATCCCTGATAATGACTTACGTAAAGTTGCCTGTGTTGTTAAAGTTAGGGGTTGACTGCGTTTTTATCAAGACGCAACTTATATTTTCCAAAAATTAACTTTCAGATACTTGTTCTCGGTCTTGTCCTGCTGCACGAGTGTTTTCCCACCTGCGATCTTTTGTATACAAATCATGAATACCATCAGAGTATACTTGTCAGGGCATTGTCTGCTTATTCAAACCACAGGCGGACCAAAGAAGAATGTTAATTTATTGAAAATGCTGTGAATGTTCAAACGGTGTAATAAAGCACGTAGCATCCACTGTAGAATTCATCCTTTTGATCATCTGGCATTCATGTTAAGTTCAATGTATGCCAAGGCCTCCTGTGATGCATCCCGCAAAAATACATACAAACACAAACTCTCCTCGCTGCCTTGATTCCTCTTCTTCTACAATATTTAATTTATTTGTGCAACATCAAATAGTTCTACCCCCTTCAGTTCCATTTATTTTGTTCTTAAAGTGGAAATGTTACGTGTTGTTTTGAAAGACAATTACTTGCATTTATCACCACTCGTTGTCTTGGCAGTGTGCATTTTCTAGTACCTCTGCAATGCTTAAGTACAATGTTACAAAAGACAAGTTACAACCTAAAAATACCACTGGATCACTGTTGTGCTAAATTGAAATAAATCAAAAGCAGATGACATGATTGCAACAATTAAAGGATAATTATAATAGCTGTAATCATAGGATCACTTTTTTTTTCTTTTAATGGATTTTGATTGACATATACTTTTTATATTCAGTCAGAGTCCACGTCAAACCTGAGCTGCACTTAAGGTTTATGTGGGATTTGTTCTTAGGTTTCTAAAGGCTTTTTATCTCACGCAACAGAAAGTGGTCTCAGATTGCTTCAGATTCATTGTTTGAATATTAACTTTGTTTGGATGTTTGAATAGTGTCATTCATGTTGATCCAAACGTATTACAAATACATCTCTAATTATCTCTCCTCCAACATACCTTTGACAAATATTCAATCTGCTGTCAATGCTTTGTTGGCTTTCTGACAGCGTGTCAATATTCCCTTCAATTCAGAAAAGCATCATTCTAAGACATTTAATTTGTTTCTAATTTTAGTCTGCTTCTCTAAGGAAATGTCTGAAAATGGCTGGGGGGTTAGGGTTAGAAGTATCTCCTTTTGCTGATAAAACAGGACACACCATTTTAACAACTGCTAATTCTACATATCTGCACTTTATTTGCTGTGAAAGTTATCATAGCACTAACATATCAAGCTTTAAAGCGATTAAAAAAATATATATTTAAAACAATGTGACTTTAAGCCTTTAAGGTACCTGCTGCCAGGTGTTTATTTTATTTTGTCCACCTTATTAATTTCCATGAGGGTAATCTAAATAACAGAAATACTCCTGTTCTCTATAATGCCAAAGTTCAACAACACCTCAAAGTTACTTGCATCATGTTACGATATATTGCAGGATTGTTGTATTAGACCGATTTATTTAAAATATGAAGTCTTTGATTATAATTGTGCAGGTTTATTTTTTATTATCTATATATTATGCTTAGAAAAGTCTTCATCTTTACGACTGTCAAATACAAAGGGACATTTTGCTCTAGAGATACAGTGCAATTATAGGTCAAAAACAGTGCGAACTATGAGATGAACCGAATGGATATTCTGCGACATTGGCTGGACCGGGCGACATAGATGCCTCGGTCAATAGGCCAGAGCTGCTTATGGACTCGGAGCAGAAGACAGTGCCAACAAAGCCGGATCAAACAGCTTGATCTGTAAAGGACTTGACTCAAGACACAAATTGACTCGGGGTGCAGGGGAGAGCACCTCTCCAGCAGTCAGATAACTTTCACAGTTCATAGACACAGGGAGGGACACATATTTGGAAGTGTGCCACAGTCATTAAATCCTGGCTATTTTTGTATTCTGCACACTCACATCTGCTGAATATCTGTCAGCCCGGTTCTGATATCACGAGGAGCGGAATCACCTTTGCCCCCGACCCCCTCCCATGTTTGTGACGGAGGGACTTATGCTATTAGACACCACAGGAAAGGATTTCACTCCTGTTACACCCCTGACTCCTGATTGAACACCCCAGCGCTATCTGTTACCAGGAGAGTGGTCTGCTGCTGCTAGATGGATGCACTCAGATGGATGTACTTTAGATGACATTAAACAGAAGCAATATGGGATCTGCCCGGTACCAAACCCATCCCCCCTCCCCCCTCCCCCCTCCTCCCCTTTGAAGAGCGTGGGAGAATTTCATTCCCTATTCATCTCGTAAATCTAACATCTTACAATCAGTGGATTTCTTTAGTTTGTCCATAGGAGATTTGACGTGAAATTAATTCTCACATGCACTTTAAAAAACAAAGAAGATGTTGTTTACGTATGTATCCTCAAATTGGAAATCATCTTGAAAATTGAACTCACTTTCAGCGTACGGTCCTAAAACATGCATCTGCATAGATCTGGCAGGCACTCTGCTAAGTGTTTCGAATGTCTTGAGAGAGAGTAAATAAAGAGCCCTAATGTGTTCAAGTGCACACATCTAAATAAGACTTGTCAAGAGGACATAATCTGCTCTTCCCATGATGCCTCATATATTGTGATGGCTTGTTTGTTTTGCGTTCAAGGGATGGCTTTGAAAGGGAAATGATAGTGATATTTTCTCGTCAAACGTAATGACTTCCCATTTGTAAATGTTAGAAGTCTGCAACAGAGGGAAATTGTGCATCCAGATAAGCTTCAGGCCTGGACAGGCTCTATTCTCAAGTGTTCATGATCACAACATCATTTGACATCAAAGATACAGAAAAAGATGAATTAAAGGGACAGCAACATTTTTACAATATCTACAGTAGCTTAGTCAGTATATTACATTTGCTTCACACACACAATAGTGTCAGTTTGAATATGAGAGAGGAAGTACTCAACTGTCTTTTTTCAAGATCAGAGAAAGATTTAGGGTTTTTGAAAAAACTGATTATTCCGCTACAATATGGTGTCACAATTGAAAACAAACGATTCAATCTTTCAACTCCGACTTTATTAAAACGTTGAAGAGCGCTGCAGAGTCACACAATTATCACCCTACAAGCTCAACCTTAGATAATTGAATATACTAATAAAAGCTTTTTTAGAACATATATGCAGTTGAGCCATTGTTTTTCCCATCTAACTGCAGCTAAATATCACCAAGGGCCATTTGTCTTTAATTTAATCAGAAATAGAGACAATGGGCAACAGTAACAAATTGAATTGTTTAACTGCAGCTTAACTTGCAGACGTGTTTTTTGAAATAACTTTCTGTTATTATGCAGTGAGGTGTATCTCCGTGTCGCCTGGAATGCAAATTGAATGCAAAACCATAGGTGTATATACTTCAGTACAGCGGTGTACAAAGAGTCCAGAGCACCTGCAGAGTCCATATAAAGCACACTGTCTGTCAGAGGATGGTCTCCAATATTTATCAGACTATAGAGAGGCATAGAGAGGCATGCTGCAGAGTGTTTGTTGAGGATGTGACGTTCTGTTTTTATTAACGGCCAACAATTTCAACATTTTACCATAATCACCTCTATATGTACCAAAGTGAGACGGCTAGCATGTCATTATTTTCTGTAGAACTACCATCCAGCCGCTCAACAGCACAATATAATTTGTACTCGTATAACTGCAGCAAAGAGACATACACCAGCGTTGCCGACAATGGAACTACAATCGTTATTCAAGGCTGTTGACTGTTCATCTCTTTTATTTCACTTCAGAGAAAGCTTTACCTGTTTTTGTTCTGATGTTGTGTTTGAAGAAAAGGAAACATAGGCTGCGGCCCCACGAGGACGAAAACGGCTAAACGCATAGGATTAACGCAAACGCAATCGCAAACGGCTTCCGTCCACATGCAATAATTATCCGGATAGTGTCTGCCCACACGAGACCGCTCCGTTTAGCTCCAACCGCTGGAGAAGCTGCAGTACATATGCAGGAGCCTGTAGGTGGCGCTGTAACTTCCTCCACAAAAGCAGCGAAGAAGCATGGTTGTCATGGTTGCCCTTCTGTTTATTCTCCGCGGTGGGGGCCGAGGGAACCGGGCAGAGTTTTTCGCCAGTCAGCGTGTATTAAAGTTGAAATCTTCCGGACAAAATTATAAAAGTGCCGGTCAAAGGTCTTCTTTGTTATTTATTGAGCTTTAAAACAAATGAATAACGACTCTATATAATATAATGATAAAATACACGGAGCCTCTCTTTTTCCTCCCTCTCTTCGGACAGCGCCAGTGTCTGTCTCATGCAGCAGCTCATCCAGTAATCAGTGACCCGGCCGACTGTAAAAATAAACATATTTATAACTAGTTTAGGGAGTTTGAGAGGTAATTAAAATAGCTAAGGGTGATGATCTGACTTGAAGTGTGTGTTTTGCTGCAGCGGGAGGAGCTGCAGGTGAGCAGAGCTGCGTGTCTCCGTCCTGTCAGATTAGACTTCACTCGTGAGAGAAAGATAAATAATCTGAATTCAGGATGCAGTTTACTTTGACGTGGGGGTGAGCAGCAGAGGTGGGGAGAGGCGGGGCTATTGCCTCATCATTATTGCTGTAGATGTTGCACAAACAACTGTAGCATGGTCAATAGCGTCCGGAGCACGATAGCAACTCTGCGATCCGCCATTGTTGTTGTTGTTGGTGGCGAAACACTTCAGCACTGGCGCGGGGTAAGCGGAGGTGAGCAGAAGAGGTGGGGAGAGGCGGGGCTATTGCACAATCACTATCAGTGATCTGAAAATGTCCGTATAGGGCGCACACACGGAGCTGTTTGACCCCCCAGAGAGTGGCGGATGCATTTCTATCCACCTTGGGACCCGTTGTCGTTTCCTCAGTCGTTTAGTGCCATATTCGGTCGTCCTCGTGTGGCCGAACGGTCTATATGACACTAAACAGTAACGCAAACGACCGAATTCGTCCTCGTGGGGCCGCAGCCATAATTGTCTCAGGTTTACAGATGAACTCGTGTTGGTCCTACAAGTGTTCTGAAAGGCTGAGGGTATTGGGTTGCAGGCAGAAAGCAAAACAAATATAATAGAAAGCAGCACACCTAAAACTCTGATGCATTTGTTTCAACCTCTTATGATCAATGTTTCACTTCCTTGAAGAATAGAGGATAAAAACAGTCCCCTCTCTGGCTTTTAACAGAAACGAGGAGATGTTTTACAAAGCAAAGCAATCAAATTCAGGCAAAATGTCAAAATAATAAATAAAAAAACAACTACAAACCAGAAAGACATTTTAAATTCACTACAACAATTATTAAATATGTTTGGTGTCAGGCATTGGGTTGGCTTCAGTTGGATTACTTTGATTATGTAACACCTGTCCCAGTTTGTGTGTTTGCCAGCCAACTGACTGTTCAGTAGGGCAGGTTACGCCTGCTTTTAAAACAGCAATATTTATTAGATGTTCTGCTCTCAGCGAGTATTAACTGTTCCACAAAAGAACAATGGTTTTCAGATCATTATGAGACAGAACTAAAAAGTACAAATACAATTTTTACATAACATGTAAGAGTTATTGTTCTGTTTTTATTTTGCATATTATCGTCCACAATGAATCAGAAATTCAGTATTTTTTTCTATTGTGATTTTTTGATAATAGATTATTTTGGCAGAAAGTAGGAAATTGGAAACATTTAAATCTAACAACCTGACCGAGAGCATAATTTGTTTAAAAATCCTATCTGGAGACACACAACATTTTGAAAAGGGCTTTACACTCAATCCCATTCGATTGAGATGAGATAATGCTCAAATTCTCAAAACTGTTGTAAAATGATTGTAAACCAAATGAATTGTGTTTAACCCGATTACCCTGCCCTTTTTATGATTGTTTTATCCTCTATTGCATTTGCATATGATTAAATGCCAATGCCTCAGTTCATAGAAACAATGCATACTATTTTCAGCTAGTTTTAATGATTAAAATTGTCACTTGTCCAGTTTTCGCTTCAATCGGCACAGCATATGAATGAGATGACCAGGTTTGGTCGCAGCTACTTTTGATGAAAGGAGATAATTCATTAATTGAACTGGTAAAGCAATTATGAAATATGTATGTGGAACACATTGCATGAGCTGATGAAAGGCTGTCATTGTCCTGACGGCTGGTTTTAGCATTGACATTTTAATTGGTGATTTTCAGCTCTCATTCTGCACCAAAAATACACTGCACTGACGGCAGAGAAAGTTTCTAGGACATTTCCGTGAGAACGATAGCTTCTAAGCTGGTCACATACACAGTCACGCACACAAACACACACACACACACACACACACACACACACACACACACACACACACACACACACACACACACACACACACACACACACACACACACACACACACACACACACACACACACACACACACACACACAGTGGAGTCATTGAAATTGAGTAGTCTGACTGAGCCTTGTGTGGGCTCAGTGACAGCGTTGATTAAACATTAAGGAAGAGATATAATGCCATTTTACCATTGTGAGTTATCCAACCCCTTTGTACAATCATTTCATCTTTGCCCTTGAACTCAAACACATTGCCGGCTGACAGGATAGAAAGAATAATGATAATGAATTATGTATAAATGAGAACTTGAATTCATCTTTATCCAACTTTGGGAAGTTGGTGCGTTCGAGGACCCCTGATAGTCATTTGTCATGCAGCTGACAGGAAACACTTGGTACTTGTAAAAATGGGCTCAGTGTCTGTGCCAAACAGAACAGTTTGGCTCAGCGGGGACCCTGATCCTAATACTCGACATTACAAGAGGGACAGATGTCTCTACTTTTACTTACTTTAGCCCCTTTCTTGAGATGGATTTGGAAGAAAGCGGCACTGTTTTTAAAAAGGGATTGTGTTAGATATAACAATGATAAATTGCCTGGTCTGTTTACTCTTATTTTATAATTCACAAACAAGAGCAAACAGAAAATACTGGGACACCTTTTATTTTTAGGTTATTTCAACACAGCGGGTGTCCTATCTGATACCCGGTGTTGATTTCCTTTTTGTGCAAAACCGTAACAAAGCCTGTGATACCAGATGAAGTGTGTGAGATATTGAAGTGCAGCAGACTTTCAAAGAGAGGACAGGGTTGCCAGGAGGTAACTGACTGATTGCTGTTTTGTCTTTAGCTTGTCTGATCCATCACACTGTAACCATCTTTGGTAAATAGAGGTCGTTCATGTCTTTTTCTACCCATCAATAATGTTGAAAAGCATGAGAATTGGATCCACTTGGACAATCAGAAAGATTGCACCCTAACACACTGATATATTCATAGCTTTATTCCCAGCTAGGTTACACACTTATCACTTTCATTTTGGCCAATATATTGCTGTTGGGATATGTGTAATTTTCTCTGCAGGCCTTCAAATTTCCTGGATAGCTTATCATCAGCCTGTGCCCCTTGATATCATGAACTTTTGAGCATGATATAAAAGGTGGTTTGTGTACCTCCCATAGTGAGGCAAGATTTCAGCAGTTTTTGTTTCAGATGTGTCACTACCAAATTGTTTCCAGAACATAATTTGCATAACTCTTTTTTCTGTCATGGGGCGTGAAGTCCACAGTATTCAGGCAACAAATGAACTAAGATGTTGAATTATCATTATGTCCGCTATTCGCCACAGTGAAATATATACATTACATTCGGCAGCAGTGGGCTAAACTCTCCATTTAAGCATTAGTATTAGGGCGAGCCTTGAGAGTGCATTTTTATTTGGGAAACTAAATTAAGACAATTATACTGTATCTTATATGACATTATAGGCCTCAATATATAAAACACAATATATATATAATATATATCGCTACATGATTAAATCAGCAACACTCTAAGGACCATATGGGTGTATAGTTTGATCAGCTTTGATTGACAGTCCTTAGTCACAACCCCATCACTATCATCACTTTTATTAAAATAAAAAAGAAATCCTGATTGGGGAACAGAGGGAAATGACATCACCAATTTTCCCATACAAATCTCACCCCTTACAAATCAGTGATAAGAGCATACAAACAAATAAACAAACAAACATAAATACAGGCATCTGTTGTGTGAAATAACCCAAACTGTTGAAACGCTGGCACGACACTTTCTGTCTTTATTATTCATAGTGAGAAACAGTTTGAGGTTTCACGGACTTAAATGAAAACCTTACATCCATACAAATAATAACTGTGGTTACCTCATAACAAACAAAAACAAGTTCGTACAAATGTGTTTCTTCTAACCTGATAAAAAAGCTGCAATTTCTGTTACATAGTTATTTCTGCTAATCCAATTGACCCCACACTGACCTTTAAAACATACCAATGAATTATAAGGTATTATCCTTACACCTGACCTACAATGTTCAAGGTGGGACGTTTTCCTACATGAACATAAGGTTCATTGATCCGTATATGTTTGAATATGTAAACGACTACCGGAGCCTTAAAGTTAGGGTACATTTAAGAGAAAGTGCCCCTTGCTAACCTTGGGAATAATTAATCTTATAAATGTAACCCTGCAGTGCATGACAACGATACATATGCAGCTATGTTAATTTACATGTGCAGAGGGAGGTCCTCCGGAGCCAGGCTGTGCTTGATGAAGGGGCTATCACCCTCAATGAGAGGAATAATTATCACAACAACACATACATAAGTCCTCTATTAGATTAAGGCCCACTTTAATAGACTCACAGCAAGAGTGGGAGTGGTGGCTTAATGTAATTGGTTACAAGACGACATGCAGAGGGAGGGTCACGAAAAATGAAGCAGATTTATAAGACCTCTATCTCAGTTATTTTTCCTTTATTTGACCACTGTAATCGCTCCTGTCCTGTGATCTCACAAGTGTGTCATATAAATGGGTGGCGCATTCTGTTTATTTTCCTCATCCATAATACATACAGTAGGGTATCTAAATCCTGCTGGCGTGTGCAGGAAACAGAGGGGGGGAGAGAGAGAAAGAAAGGGGGAGAGAGAGGTGGTTTGCTAATGGTGTGAGGCACACAGGCTCAGAACAAAGTGGAAGAAATACATACACATAAGCCAAGAAGAGCCACAGAGGCCACGCACTATGGTCTGCTGGTTGAGAAGTGGTGATTTGAGAGTTTGCAGCTTAGGGAAGGCTTTAGGCAGAGTTTGATCTGCCCCTGCTCCACCAGTATTTAGCATCAGCTGCCTAAGTATTGCTTCTCTCTCACCTGACTGCAAGGTCACCCAAAATATTAATTCAGTCCTCTGGAAAGCACAAATTGCTCTCCAGTGTAACCTTTATCTTTCTTTATCCAGCAATACTGGATTGCTCTCTGTCGGGCAGGATTCTGCGGAAAGCAATGTTTCCAGATTTACAGGTTCATTTCCACTGCAGATCATCATTTATAGACATGGCACCACCATATGTATCCCATGGAAATATACAGCAGGGAGTATTGTGCTAGAGCTATTTTTAACTGTGATTTATAGTTTGCAACCAACAAATGTGATTGTTGCACATAAATCTGGGCTCCCTATGAGGCTTCCCTTCTTTATTTATCCATTGTCAAACCTGTCCAAATAACTGACCAACAAGTAAACACAAGTCTCTAGGGGTGGTTATTTGAGTCAGCTATGAAGATGGTTATTTAACTTGGCATACTGTGATAATCCCTTTGAGGTAACATTATGTTACCTTTGTTTAGCTTCTAACTACACACCAAGCATTAAACAAAGGTTTAGAGCTAACTTTGGCGCCTGCACGGAAATGTTTATTGTGTGATTCTACATCATAACAAAAGATAAATAGGATTTCACTTTCAATGCGATGTGTTATTTACAAAATGATGGAATATAAATATCCAACAAGTGTTAGTTGTATGCCGTTTTAACAAGGTACATTTATCTAAAGGTTATCCTGAAGACACAATTCCTTCATATATGAAAGAGGTAGGTTGACAAAGGCTGACAACATTTATTGTTCCTACTGTAGGTTTATTTGAATTTCTCATCATCAAAATTACTGCATTCAAAAATCTACATTTTTTAGTATTGTAGTAAACCACATGCCACTTTTCGTTCAAAATATGTATTGAGCCAACTAAAATAGTTTCTTTGTAAAGCTGCTAACGTAACATTTCAAAATGTAAAAAACAAACTTTTTTTCCAGGCTTTTTCCTCGATGTTTGCGTACTTACTCACACTTCCCCCCCTCACTTATATACCCCTGAATGAGACTAACTTTTCGCCACTGCAAATTATCATCAGTTGTGTATGTGCTTGTGGTTGCCAAGGGCCCCCTTTCTTGTGTTGATTGAAAACGAGGTGGCTGCGAACGTGCCCCACTCACTGCACTGTGGTTCACTGTTAAGTTCTTGACTTCTGCACTCACATATGTATGCAACAACCAATGAATATTTCAGTCTTTAACCCACAGCTAGACAGCATCAGTGGAACACGAAAGTCATCTGTTTCATAGAGATTATTAAAAGAAATACAAATGTGCTATGTTATCTACCCTTTTGTTTTTCGTTCTTTCCCTGTATGGAGGATTTTTAGTTTTATGTCTTGCAGCAAAGCTTTATGCATAAGCTGCTTCTCAGAAAAACATGTTTCCTTCTGGTCTCCTTCTGCTTTTGCACAGCAAAGCCAGGATAAACAGGTGCCCGTTTTCAGATAATGCAATGTAAGTGAACTGTGTGAAAGTGAACGGCACGCTCTTCTGCCTTTCTGCATAGTTCATAGAGAGAACAAAATAGACGCTTTCACGCTGCACATCAAACTAAATACTGTAATTGCATAAAAACAAACAAAAAAACCACAATTGAGTTGTGTACTGCCTGTCTTGTCTGTCCATCAGATCCTAGATGTGTCCAGAAGTATTACTTTTGATTTGATAAAACTGTCAAAAGTCACATGAAAGGTTATTTAGATGCTGCAATACTTTCTAATAACTGCGGGTTAGTAGTGTGAGCATCCACGAGCTCTGTTTTCAGATGCTGTATGAAGCTTTCACAGAACTGGGTAATTACACCTGCCAAGGGTTATTCACAAAGGTAATGCTTTCCATCGCGGTTTCAACCCCCCCCCCCCCCCCCCCAACCCTATCTAGGCAGCTTGAATGACAGCATTGCAAAAATGTCGGAAAAGGAAAAATTAGAGTGAGTGAACTGGAATAGAAGTGTCGTGGAGGGAAGATGGATTCCTGTGCTCTCAGTGGAAAGCTGTCATAACAGTCCTCAGCAGCTGTTCTGGGAGCAGCTAGGAGTCTATGGAATATACCACACACACACACCACACACACACACACACACACACACACACACACACACACACACACACACACACACACACACACACACACACACACACACACACACACACACACACACACACACACACACACACACACACACACACACACACACACACACACACACACACACACACACACACACACACACACACACACACACACACACCGCCACTCCTCCCTGCAAAGGCCCAGGCAGGAGTCCCACCTAACTGTGTCCCATTTCCATGTTATTGTGGTGAAAGCCGCCCAACAGAGAGGGAGAGGAGTACAGAGAAGCCGGGGCACAGGGGAAGATCCTTTAATTTAGTCTCAGAGGAAAGCGCTAAGCCTCTATCCTTCCCGGGAGGCAGAGCGCATCTACAGCTGGATTTTGCCCTCTCAAATCACAGCACCTCCATTAGATCTCCTGTGAAGACGGGTGATTGTGTAATAGATACGAACATATCATCTCTTTGCCGGTTTTTCTCTAACTACTGTACAGCTTAACTGGTACATTTCCGGAGTAGAAACCTGCCAAGCATTAGATTTAACAACAGCGAGTAGTTGTGGGGGGGATCCAGAGAGTAAAAGTCATGTCATCACTGATAAGACTCAGCCCTATGGCTATGAGGCAGTTTAAACGTTATGAAAATTATAAATGCCCACCAGACACTTGTACCACGTTTGTACCGTCAGCAAATTAACTGCTCTACCAATTATGTTCTGCCTCAGTGGCTTGCAATGACAATGTTGACACTTTGGTTAAACACCAAATTAATGTGTCATTTATTTATGCTTTTTGTTTTTAGCTCAGCAAACAAGCATGGTAAAGATGAGCATCCAGGTAGTTCTCAGATGAAGTTGTTTTAGATATTCTTTAGATATTTATAGTTCAAAATTATGATATCAAATGTTTAAATTAATTCAAATTAGTGATCCAAACTGTGAAGGAAATATTTTTGTTTATGTGTTTGTACCAAAAAGCATTTTGTGTTTCACATAGGTCTGCTATAACTTAGAGCAGGGGTTTAAAGGTTAAAGGGTTAAAGGTTCCGCTTTCCTGTTGGGGGACTGTGACTAACTGCCAGAGGACTTTAACAGACTGTCTTTGTCTCTTAATCCATGTGTTTGTAATTATCGATCAGAAGACGCGCGAAATAGAGGCCCCTCCCGGATTCTCCGGTAGATCGTCTGTGTTTTCTGTGTAATGCTTTAGTGAGTTGGAGGGTTTTCTCATGGCATGTTGTGTAAACGCTTTGAGCTCACTCACGGCCGTTGGCTCTCATTAAACTCAGTGTTTGATATAAAGCGGACTCCAGCCTCCATTCCTTCCATCTACATTGCTGAAAAGAAAATCTCTCTCACAGATTGGCGTCACGAACAGGCACCTTCAGATCTTTCAAACATTGGTGAGTACATTTCTATTTTGAGATTGACTCGCCAGCATTTGAGATCAACGGTGTATTAAAATTACCTGAGAGAACTGAGCTGCTGCATTTTTTTTTGGGTTTCTCTACTCATTTACATCTGGAGGCTAATCTATAACCTCAGGAATCGGTGTCAAGGGGATATTTGCTCCAGGCATCACACTAGCTACACAGACCCTTGTAGACAGATGTATGATATGCCAGCAGACAAGACGAAGAAGTGGTCAAATTCAGCATGAACACTTACCGCCCCCCTCGGGGCCCTTTGTAAATATGCAAATTGACTTTTCACATATGCCACCATGCCAAGGATTCAAATATCTTTTGGTAATAGTGTGCCAGTTCTCCAAATGGGTAGAGGCCTACCCTACCAGAAAAGAAGATGCTAGAACAGTTGTAAAGTGTCTTCTCAAAGATGTTATTCCTAGATTTGGTGTGCCCACAGGAATTAACAGTGACAGAGGTCCAGCATTCGTTTCTAAGATAACCCAGAGTCTAGCTACAGTGTTAGGGTTCAAATGGCAATTGCATGTTCCCTATCACCCACAGAGCTCAGGCCAGGTTGAGAGAATGAACTTGACTATAAAGGAGAAACTCACTAAAACAATGTTGACCACAGGACTAAAATGGGTAGACGCACTGCCGCTAGTTCTGTGCTCCATCAGAAGTTCACCAAATGCAACGACAGGGCTTAGCCCACACGAGGTATTGATGGGAAGGGTAATGTTCGCAGGATCTAGCCCCCCAGTAACACCCCACAAACTCACTCTTTTGTGGACAGAGGATTACATGACTAACTATGTCAAATATCTAACTGACATGTTGAGAAAGTTTCACAGGCAGGTGGCTGACAGGCTCCCCCAGCCGGGAGAGGAGCCCACCCACCCATTTCAGATTGGTGATAATGTACTAATCAAATCTCTTGAAAAAGATGCTCTGTCTCCCAGGTGGAAAGGTCCTTTCCAGGTGTTAATAGTGACCAGAACAGCACTGAGAGTACAAGGGAGACCGGAGTGGATTCACGCTACAAGATGTCGTCTCTCCCCTCTACCGGATGCTGGCGTGTGAAGGCAGTCATCATCATCGTCATGCTGGGTCTTCTGTACCTGGCCAAGGTCACCCTGCTAGATGGAGCTGTGGAAATCCCAACGACAGGTGGCGAGGGACCTCGCCCGTCTGAGGAAGAAAATAAGGTGCTCTTATCTACGAGCGCGGACGACTTGACCACTCAGGGCCCAGACCCTGAGGGCAAAACGACACCAACGGGCAAATCAGTGCCTAGCGACAAGGACAGGTTGTATCCAATCACCACACAGACACTCAGTATGGTGCGAGAGACACAACGAAAAAGAAAAGGAGGAAGAATCAGGAGGATTGTCTCCCTCCCTGATCACAAATCAAAGACTATTTCTTTTAACTGTCCAGCTTCAATATGTGATTCATCTAACTGTATTATTATATATTATGTGTCCTCAGATTGGTCAACATGGGACTTATATCCAATGGACCAGTACCGTACGGACGGAGTGGCGTCGGGAGGGGTGAGAGTGGCACTCGACACCATTGAAAACATGCCCCCAGAACTGTGGTGTTGCACTAGAGAGCAGTATAAGGCAATGATAAGGGATGAAGTAACATGTAGAGATAGGGAACCAGCTTACCAGGTTTCCGATCCAGGTGCTGCTGTGTGCGACCTGTCTGAACCAGAGGAAAAAACAAATGTTCCATCCACTCCAAGTAAACACTCAGGAGGTGAGGTAGATTCTTCAAAAAAGGCCTTAATCACTTCTTTTAAACAAACTAAAACTAATTCTGCAGTAAACTTAATGTTAGACTACGCCCATGAACGTAATATTAGTAACTGTTGGCTATGCCAAAATATGCCAGAATCCATGCATTCTCCCATGTTTAGCCCAATCCCGTTTGCAAGAGCAGACTATAAATTAATCAACTGGAACGAAATTTACTCTAGGATTAGCGATGAGGCTGAGGACTGCTATACTCCGTCATACCCAACAGACTCTGATAAACCGTTACAGTACAAGGGTCTGGTCTCTCTCATTGTTGAGACAGTAAATACAAATTATCTGCCTGACGGTTTCAAACGATTGATGTTTTTAAAACTAATATATGTGAAGAAATACATTAACCTAGCTTTTGAATACAGATTCCAGTTAGCTCTGGTACAAACTAATTGTTCGGTTAATTCCACAAGTCCAACATGCACAAAACAACCACACCTGGCATCTTTGCTGGTTGAAGCTTTGGTAACAGTTGTGCCCTGGTTTGGCTCCAGAACAGTGAACTCCGTTGAGGTTAAAATACATGATTGCACGAAACCAATACCCTTAGGCAATCCCCCTACACGTGACTGTTCAGTATATGTTCCCCCAATTTCAGTACACGAATGGAAGAATGTGTCCATCTGTTTCCAGAATGAAGCAGGATCTCACACCTCTCCGGATGTGGGACACAGCGACTGTAATACCATAGTGAGGGTAAAATTAGCCAGAATTCCCCTCCCACAGAGAGTTTACTTAGTTTGTGGCGACCGGGCTTATGGCTGCGTACCATATGACGTTTTTTATGGCACCTGTTATCTAGCCTACCTAATTCCTTTAATCCGTAAAGTAGAGGCAAATGAGATTGCAGCGATACTTCCCACTCTACACAGGAACAGCAGGTCCATTACAAAAGGACAACAGGTAGCGAGCCTACTTTTGCCCTGGTACGGCATTTATGTTAGTCAGCAGGAAATCATGGCATTGTCCAAAGTAGTGGAGCATCATCTAAATGTATCAAGTATCGCGATGTTAGCGGAACATAAAGAACTGCAGGAAGTTAGGACAGTAGCACTACAGAATCGCATGGCGCTGGACCTCCTCTTAGCTGCCCAGGGGGGCGCATGTAAAGTAATTGGTGCGGAGTGCTGTTCCTTTGTCTCTGACGCCACACCTGAAGTTACGGATATGGTCCAGGACACAGCTAAGGGGATAAAAGAATTGCATGAAACTCATGGGTTTACACTTGGGGATTTAAGCGGAACTCTTGGGTCCTGGGGAGCGGGGTTGGTTAAATTTGTTGTTACTGTTGCAGTGTTTATCTTGGTTGTACTAATCCTAGTGACCTGTTTGATCACTGTAATTAAATTAGCCATACGCAGGGTTGCCAAAACTGCCCTCCAGGCCCCACAGAGGCTAGTGGGGTACTCTACTGTAGATGACACAATGTTGATGTACGACGCCGAGCTTCCAGACCCATGGGTCTCCGTGGCAGTTCCGGTACCTTGGGTACCTCCTTTCAGCGATTGATAAATTGATTAAAGTTGACACTCAGAATAAAGAATAAATGTTTTGACTTTTCCTTTCTCAGGTTGTTTTCAATAAAATGTCTGACTTCTCCTTTTCAGATTTTTGAACAAATGTATTTGAATAAAATGTATGTAGTAAAGTGCCTTACTCTTGAATAAGTGTATTGAAGTAAACGTAAAGTAATGCTAAAAATGGAGGACACTGTAGCTTTACAGATTACAGATTGATCGATTCATCACTGTGAATTTATACCTTAACTGTGAATTTTTAACTGAATCCCTATTGATTCTGATTTTATACCTCAATTGGATTTCTTATAATCCTACATTCTAATTGTGTTTTAATAAGTAATTGCCTTGAAGTAAATCTTTAAAGATGTAAGCTGAATTTGAATTTGTGTTTGATGAATGAGATTAACTGAGGGATAAATGTTGTTTTTGAAACATATATTTTACTATTATATTTTTGTATTGCATATGTGTTATTATTGTGCTTTTTGACAAAAGAAATCAAACACTGAAGAAAGATGATTTTTCTATTATGGTTGTCTGTATCAACCATTGTGATTGGCTGTTCCAATCTTATTCTGTTTTTGATGTAATTAATGTAATGAGGAATCCACCCAACTCTGAGGACGTTTTATTTGATTCAAGTAGTGACTGAAAATATTCTTAGACTAATGTTAATTGGTTATCAATGAATTGATAAAAGCGTGGATCTGTGAAGGAAATATTTTTGTTTATGTGTTTGTACCAAAAAGCATTTTGTGTTTCACATAGGTCTGCTATAACTTAGAGCAGGGGTTTAAAGGTTAAAGGGTTAAAGGTTCCGCTTTCCTGTTGGGGGACTGTGACTAACTGCCAGAGGACTTTAACAGACTGTCTTTGTCTCTTAATCCATGTGTTTGTAATTATCGATCAGAAGACGCGCGAAATAGAGGCCCCTCCCGGATTCTCCGGTAGATCGTCTGTGTTTTCTGTGTAATGCTTTAGTGAGTTGGAGGGTTTTCTCATGGCATGTTGTGTAAACGCTTTGAGCTCACTCACGGCCGTTGGCTCTCATTAAACTCAGTGTTTGATATAAAGCGGACTCCAGCCTCCATTCCTTCCATCTACATTGCTGAAAAGAAAATCTCTCTCACACAAACAGTGTATTTTAATACGATTAACACTACATTTGTCAGTCTTTCTCTGTCCTCCTCTCCAGCCACACATCCCAGGCCCCCCTCATTGCCATTTTTAATGCATCCACCAGATGGCCTCGGACTTTCCCTCCTTTCCCCATCACCTGATTGACGAACCCATCTATAAACCTGTTTTCACTTCCCTCATGTGCTCTGCAGTTTCCATCCCGCCCTGCCCACCCCCTCACCTGCATCTCTTCCATCATACGCCTCTTAGTTGATATACTCCATCAGTTACATTCATTTCCTGTCAGTTTGCAAGCTTGCAATTTTGCTTCTGAGCTTCTGTTACCTGAGACCGAACTGTACATGCATGCACGCACACCTGCACCTACTGTAGGTGATACAAGTTGATTTGTAACAGGCCATAAACACAATGATATATTATGGGAAACTTGTTAGTAAACAGTTGCAGATACAGAACAACATTAGTATTCATTTGCAGTCGTTTGTGTCGACCGGCAAATGTAAGTTCAATATTCACTCTCCTTTCTGATCTGTTTGGCTCAACACCAACCCCCGAGGGAAATATCTGACTCTTCAGCTGCTAAACGCTCTGATATGTTAACAAGTTAGTCCCTAACTTTGTCCATGCACTGTTTGAAATTGGGTGGGGCTTAGTGGGTTTTTAGAGCCTTCTATCAGCCGCTTGCTGTGACTAGGAATGAATGATCAAAATCAAAGATCAAAAGATCAAAATAACCCAAAGTATTTGGAGCTGCAGGTTAAAGAGTAACAGCGATCCATTTCTATTTGTCTTTCAAACGATAATTAAATGTATAACATATAATTGCATCATGTGTATAAATTGTATGCTCTTTGATTTATTCAGTCCATTAGAGCCACTTGTCAGTTTTATAAATCATAGGTATATCAATCTGGAGTCAACTGAAATGTTTAATTGCTTTTTTGTCTGCTACAGCTTACATAATATCTCACTTGTGCTGTAAATCACTTGTTCTGTGTTCTCCTTCAGAGAGAAAAAAACGGATCTTATGCAATCAGATCAATCTTTTGGTTTCATGTTTAATTTGAAGGAAACCCATTCTGGCACTAAACATTGACCATTCAAATTCACCAAGGAAAAGTCCAATGCTCTTTTAGCAGGCCAAATGCTCAGATGCAGCTCATTAAACAGCATGTACGTACCAAGCGGTAAACTCTGGGGAACAGCCGGGAAGCCAATACGGAAGTGCCACACACTGCAGTTCATACATGGGCAGCTAGGGACTGGCTGCAGAAAGGAGCAATTTCCATAGACCCCCATGTTAAAATGCCCAACTTTACAGCAGAAAAAAACATGTTTCTACCCATGGATGCAATAAATATTATTATCGATATAGTTAGATTCCACCTTCATGATTATGAATCTGTGAGTGAATTGTTTTCTAACACGACCCTTTTATTTATATTAGGTCTTAAAGTTGTTGCATAAATTAGGGCGTGGTCATGTTGATGGACACGTACATGCCTCACTGTCAGCTAACAGCAACTTGTCCACTCTGCTAGGCTACAACCATAGAGGCTACAACGTTAGTTAGTCATAGTACTGTACTTGACCCTTTAGCTTTAGCCGTGTTCGTGGTGATTGTGCCTTTTAGGGAATATTGTTACAAATACCAGACAATTAAAATGTCGTGCTGTGTGCTTGAATGTACTAACAGAACTTCCAAGAAGTCTAAAATGATAATATTATACATGTTAACCCCGTTCGCAGGTGTTTGTGTGCTTGGTAGTTTAGCTTGTTACTTATTAGCCAGCTAAGGACGTAACCCTTTATGCATACATATACATTTTAGTTTATGATTCAGCCTTGGGTAAGACTGTTATAGTCTATGGCAGGGGTGGGGAACCTTTTTCCTCTCAAGGGCCATTTCAATTTTTACAATATCCTCAGAGGGCCGTACAAGTTATTGACCTCTGCTTAAAAAAACTAAAATCACAGCCCATTCATTTCATTCTGTGCAAAGAAAAAGCAACCTCTTAATCCAGATATCTCACCATGACTCGCGTATGCATGCACGTGCAGGGTGTGGCGTGCTCCCCTGGGAAGATTTTTTTTTAAATGTTGAAGTTAAAAGCATCAATCTGGTGCACTTTGAGAGCAACATTAGGAGATCTATGGACACATCTCTCAACACCCAAACACAACTGTAAACAGATTTTCTTTTAATTTATGGATATTTGACAAATCACTCCCCTTTCAAACTGTATTCTTCTTTATTAATAACTGTCATATAGTATTTTATACCTGTTTACTTTATTCTCTTATTTTTTTTATAACTATAATGATCATATAAAGATGTGCCTTTACCTCACTGGTTGTAGAAAAAGCTTCTTATATTCGTTAGCATAGCTAGCTAACCAGATGCTAATGATAACAACACAGTTATTGACTGTCTGATCAGTATGACAGATGAGCAGATCGCCACTGGGCTTTCAACTAAAGACACAGACACGCAGAAACTGCGGCATGTGTATGGACTTATCGGTACTGCAATTTCTGAAGTGCTGGAGTGGCGTTCTGGTGCTCTCCGTCAGAACTGCACCCCTGTCAGTCGAGACATATACCACGTGATGACACGTTAGGCTCGTGTTGTGTTCAAGGACCCTGACCTTGGCCAGGAAAAACAGGCACTCGCTTGTTTAATTTGTTTGCGGTCTAGATTTCTTTAATTTTTTTATTTTTTGCGTGTGTTTATAAATTACCTCGAGGGCCGTACCAAATTGTCTCGCGGGCCGTATACGGCCCGGAGGCCGGAGGTTCCCCACCCCTGGTCTATGGCTATGACGCCCATAATGCTAAACGGAAGCAAATGTTAATAGGGGACCCAATTATCCCAGTGGTGGCCGCCGGAGCTAACGGAGCCGCAGGGGGCAAGCTCCAGCCGGCGTCCCGGAGCTCCAGCCGGCGTCCCGGAGCTAGCCCACTGCGGCTCCGTTAAATGAAAAGTGAAAAGAATTAAAAATGTATGATTAATTACCAGTTTGTAGCCTTTATTTAACCAGGTGAAAGCCCCTTGAGATCAGAAGATCTCTTTTTCAAGGGTGACCAGTGTTGGTCAAGTTACTTTAAAAAAATAACTAGTAATAGTTATAGTTACTGCTCTCAAAAAAGTAACTTGTTACTTTATTAGTTACTAAATTATTAAAGTAACTAGTAACAAGTTACTTTACTTTAAAAATAATAACAATAAAAAGACAAGTGTTTGTGTTGTTCTGTGGCACAGTAAGAGAAAAGACAACTCCCCATCATTGTAGCATAATGGAAACATTAACATTATGGATAGATTACCGGCCCTCAAGCAAGTACTGCAAGACATAGCCCAAGAACGCAATGGTGAGAGATCTATTGAGGCACGTGGTCTGCTGGCACAGTTGGATCTAGAATTCATTGTGCATCTTGTAACACTCCGTAAAGTGTTTGCATAAACAACATTTCTCTCTGACATGTTACAGCAGGGCTATTCAATTACACATTCAATTGGGCCAGATTTTATAACTACAAAATTCAGCTGGGCCAGACATTCAGCGGCCTGTAAAAAGCGGGTAATGACACATTTTAAACCAACACATATTACTGCGATGAAAAACATGCCATTTGTATTCATTGTTCATCTAACAAAAGTGCATAAAAACACAACAAATTAGCATTCATTTAACAGAATCTGAGGCATCTCAAAGTGCATAAAAAAAAAAGTGCACAGTTGTAGCATTACATGTGTTCGCTTTAGAAGTAAAATATTCAGATAATTTTTTTCGACCCAGACACATTACAAAGTGCATTTAAATACAAAAATAACTGTCAAACCCTTCAGTGCACAAACCCATAACAAGGGATAAGGGTAACTAACATGAATGAATACTACACTACACGTCTACTATGGTAAACTAGGTGCTTACTATCACCGCATGTGTGATCATGTGTCATCGCTGACTTTCTCAATGGGAGAAGTGACATTTTTAGTTTTGAACAAGAGCAGTGATGTTTGGCTCATAGGATGTCAATGCAATCCTAAAACATTGGTGAAGAGTGCTGTCAGTCAGGGAGCAGCGAGTGCTACTTTTGATTGAGTTCATGTGTGAAAAGCTTGACTCACATTTGTATGTTGATCCAAACATACTGAGCACACAGATCGCTACTTTCTGAACGAAGGGAACTGCTGTTTGTTGACATCACTCCAAAACTTCGCTGGCCCGTTAGTGCGCTGCGCTTGGGGCATCCGGTTACGGATGAATGCATGTCAATAAGTTGCAGTGTACATTTCCCCTCGTCGATGGAGGGGACCACTTCCTTTGCTCTGGTGGATACGCCCCCCTCCATTGCAACAGTGAAGGGGTCTCTGACAAAGCCCATCACCTCTGTGGGCAGAGCAAGTCCATCCAATTGACCAAAGTTCTCTTTCAACCTCGCAATGAAATCTGTCATCACATCCGTGATTTGTGCCGGGGATGTGATGTGTTTGTGGAGCGTCGGAAAATGCAGCATCCGACCCGTACTCAAGTCGGTCGCGAAAAGGTCCAGCTTGACTTGGGCAATGACTCGCGCATCTGCTCCACAAGATCAATGACCGTTTTGTCTTTGTTTACACTTCAGAGTTGAGAGAGACATGTTTTAGAGTTGCTATCATAGGACCACCGTTACTAGCACCACTAGATGCACTTTCAAAAAACGTGCTGCGTTGTGGTTTGGTGGTTTCTAGCAAACGCGGAGTGTTGCGTTCATGGTCTGTACTAGTGTAGGAATTTGGGCACGAGAGGCTGGGCCACTCGGGAGTTGGTTCTGGGCCGCATCTGGCCCGCGGGCCGCCATTTGAATAGGCCTGTGTTACAGTCTTCATCCCTTGACCTTTCAAAGGCTGTGGATTTAGTTGGATATTTAGTTCAGACATTGAATGACTTCAGGCAGGAGTCATTTTTTGATAACTTGTGGGATGAAGTGTTGAACATTTCTGAGCAATGTGATACTGCAATACAGCCAGCAGTAAAACGACAAAAACCACTGAGCTCTAAACTTGTTGAAAGCTTCATACTGACTACTGTTGGACAGAGAGAGACAGAACAAGATAAACACAGGTTTCGTACAGCCTTTTTCTACCCTGTCATTGATCAGATGCTCAATGATCTTAATAGACGGTTTTCAAACACAAACTGTGACATGATATAACATCCAAGCTCTTAACCCCAAAAGTCAACATTTAAGATTTGTAGACTTTTACATTAAATCCTTTTCTGTGGATTTAAAAATGTATATTTTCTGGTACTCTTGTTGCGTAAACTTGTTGATCGGTTTGCCAAAAACCGCAGGATTTTGTTGCTGTAATGTGAGATGTTGGGAAGGAAACAACAGCCTGGGATGCAGACACCCTTATGTAAAGTAGAGATGTAACTGTTCATTGCCTTTATTTTTATATAAATATGATATGGTGTTAGTGCAAAAATGGCACTATAACTTGAGCTGAAGCTAACAGTAATAACTATAAGATCTATCTGAAATAAATAAGTGTATTGAAAGAAATACTGTATTGCATTGTTTTCTTATGCCCAATTACTTCATACTGTCTAGTTCTCTTTTTCGTCCTGCATTTATTGTTCCCCCCTCAGAAAATAACTGGCCCCCCAGTGGCCCCCCCAGTCAAATTGGTCTAGAACCGCCACTGGTTAGCAGTAACTTGGTATGCATGTATTTCATGTTAGCTGAGCTTCGCCTGAGCTAGCTCTGTTTACTTCCAGTTCGGAGGCAGCAGGTCCCGCCTCGGCTCCGCCTCTTTGCCCTTATTTGGAGCAGGCGGGATTAGACTCTGATGTCACAGTCGAGCCGTTAGTGGCCGACTCCGCCTACTAAGGGCTGCACGGCAACTCTGCAGAATCCTATGGGTGACGTCACGGACACTACGTCCATTTATATATACAGTCTATGGTACGTACGTGTAAATGCCAAATTTGGTCCAGTTAAATGTTGGTGTGGTCTACAGCCAGAGATATAGTTGCACAGGGAAGACATCACAACTCTAAAATACTGCGTGAGCTTCTCCTGGTGGCGATGGGCATAACCAGTTTGTTGTGGACATATCAGTGATTCATTTATATATAAAAGACCCACACTCCAGCCTACAAGTTATTGTGATTGAAATGTGTCATACAGAAGGAATGTTTATACCTTGCACAAAGACTTTTAGGCTATAAATGTTGAGTAAATACACTGACATGGACAATATAGGACATTAGAGAGGAATTACATAGTTGATTAATCGCTTTAGTCTGTGGTTAGATTCGAGGGTGGGTTTTATATTAAAATGTTTTTTAAAATATACTGTATTCAGTTGTTTATTTCCTTGCTTGAGCTGCATAGCTGCAGGATAATACCTCTGCTTCTGTATCTCAGTTCAGGCGTTTGCATCCAGTGAAGGACGCGGCCCACAAAGCTGTGTCCTTCAAAAGACCTGAAGGCTGCACCGAACCTCCCCAAATGAGCTGCTAACCTAGCAGAGACACAAATAATGCTGCATCCAGGTGCTTTTTATGAAGGTTTCTCACCATGAAGTTGCCCTTTCAATGGCAACAATTAGTTAACTGGCAAAGTTTCACAACACCTGAGGTTCCTGTATATTATGAACTACAAAGCATGATGAACGACACAGGCCAAATACATCAATATAACTTTAATTTGTCTGTTGACCTGAGATACATTTCATAGTTGAGTTTATGCCAGCCGTAATGAAGTGGCTTAATCATGGATATATTCACCGGTTAAAGATCACCAGCATGAGAAAAAACATTAAGAGGTTTGTTGAAATCATGTAAAATGCCCATAACAAAATTACATTGAGTATGTAGAAATGGTGGCAACACATTTTTGGATTTATAAATATTGCTGAAATGGGCCTCTGAATTTGAAATACTATTATGTTGTACACTCAAGACAGTCATGAGATATAATACTACAGTACTGTAAAATAAAGATGTATTCATATTGTTACTATTTGTACAGTTGCATATTAAGTAGCATGTCTACCTTCATCTCTCAATCTTGCAGACTTTCTGGTCCTTCCATTTCATGTGTCTTGATATTTTGGCCTGAATTGACCCTGGCTTTATAATTAGCTGTCCGTTCCACTCTGGTTTTCTGAGGACAGTTTGCATTTTACAATTGTTGTGAGAAATTAGTAGTTTGGTACATTTGTCTCACTGCACAGTTTTAGCATGAGATGTACGGTGGGCCTGTACATCTGACAGCTTGGTATTCCAATTGAAAAGTAAAAGAAGACAAATGATGAAGTGTGTCATGGCATGCGTTTTATCGCCGTCAGTGTACTCTGCTGCTTGAATATGAAAGATAGTAGGACTATGATGCAGATGCAACAAGCAAAGTTGTTGACGTGTGGATGAATGCTGACAGCCTGCATTATTAATGTTTATTCCCATGACATCCCGATAACATGAAAAAACAATCACAATTTTATTTTTACTGAGCGTCCACTTGCGTTTATTAGCAGTGTTTTTCTACTTTTACTTGAAAGTAATGTTGCAACATGTAATCTAGTTGTGTGGCGGCGGATGAGTCACTCTCTGAGGAGCTGGCCTTTACAGAAAAGGTGAAATAGGAATGCTTGGTTGGCTTACTGATGAACATTGGATGTGTCGATGAGAGGATTTGTTATTATGTTGTTTTTATGTTAATAGTGAATCTTTAAATTTGTAGTGAATCATTTCCCTAACACTTATACTTTCTGCTGATTGCAAATGATGGACTCAACTGCAAAAAGATAAAAGGTTAAAACAAAACCAAACCGATCCTTAAAAAATATCAGCATGTGTACTATTTGAACATGTTGTACTTTGACGAACCCTGAGTGTCCAAAAACAACAAACATTCGCAGAAACCAATTTGGCAGATAACAATGCCTGCTGCTACCAGGATTGTCTCATTAATCTACAAACAAAAATGTGCCATCAGAACGATCTGAAAGAGCTTACAATCACATAAGTAAAAAAAACGAAATGTTCAAAAAGCATTGCCACAGAACACAATCCAGGGTTTGCAGAATGGTATTATATCTGGGTGGTGGATGAGTTGCACTGAGCCGGGGAAGATACAGTAGCTTGAGCATGGATATTTGGTGGCGTTTTTATTCTGTTTTCAGTTTCATTTGTCCTCTCTAGCATATCTTCACGCGTGTGTATTTTGTATAGTCCTAGCGAGTTTTCATTTTTCTAATTCTGCCCAGGGTAGTGTGTGCAGATTTACTGTAGAATATATCTTCATATAGGCCTGTGCATGTTACATATAGTGGCTTTGACAGATTGAAAAACGAAAATCATTTCTCACATCACGCCATGCTGGGCAGTGTAGATTTTTGATTAACAGCTGTAATCGAACTTGAGCCCCTCTTTCTGAGCCATTTCCCCTCGGCCGTCCAAAAAAAGAACCACGTTGGATTTCGAGCTGTCTCTGACTTCAAAAGGGTTTGAGATGGGAAAGAAGCGAGGAAGTGCAAATGGAGGCACACAGACAGAGAGAGGGTGGGGTAGGGGTGGTGGGAATGTACTTGAAAGGAAGACCAAGAAAGATGGGGAGACCAAAAGTGTGTGTGTGTGTGTGTGTGTGTGTGTGTGTGTGTGTGTGTGTGTGTGTGTGTGTGTGTGTGTGTGTGTGTGTGTGTGTGTGTGTGTGTGTGTGTGTGTGTGTGTGTGTGTGTGTGTGTGTGTGTGTGTGTGTGTGTGTGTGTTGTTGGTAAGCAATTGCCTGCCAATAGACCCCAAAAGTAAGGGGCAGAGAACAGTGCACCTTTGGTCAAGTTCTAAAGTGCTCATTTAAAAAAATCTTGGAAACTTGCTGAGCATTTTAGGCTGTATCGACTTTTCTTTCAGTTTGTGAGGAAAGCCTAAGGAAACCCACTGATAGTCAGAGTTAGCTCACACAACCAATGTGTAAATGTGGGACAAAATCCATAACAGGGGAAGACATTTCTTACCTCTGGCTTCTCTCTTGTCAGCATAAAATATAACGACAGTAAACTGATACAAGCATTACTTGTTTATGATGTTGGAGCAAGGAATATTTCCTATCAGTTGTCATTCCAAACACGTACTGGTTCCTTTTTAATTTGCCATGTTATACTGCTATAAATCTGCCCCAGCATCATACTAATGCTAACAAGGAGAGAGGGGATTTGGATGAACTCGTATCATGCAGGTTTTTATCTCTTCTCTAATCTAATCTATTCTTGTTGTTGTTTGCCATCCGCTCCTACTGGAACTAAACTTAATAAGAATACCTCTCGATTTTTTTGAAGCATTCATATATTCCTCCCACAATAATGTCTGACATTCTGGGCAGTAAAGAAGTCCTGAAGCTAGAAACCAGAATATCAAGATTGTGTCAATAAGATGACTTACTGATACTGCTCCAGTGGAAACAGGGGTCACTTTGTAGATTCAGGGACTGGTTCGCAGTAACTTTAACATAAAATACTAGAAAAAATATCAAATGGAAATGAGCTGCACAAATGTTCTTAGACAGAAATATCGCGCTAAAACTGCAGGAGGTGGCGGCAAATGAGCATACCTTCCTCCTCCTCACCGGTTCTTTCTTAATTTCACTCTTTCACAAACTGTAATGCTATTATGCAGGCTTCACTGTCCATGGAAGGCCTCATTATACACAAGTATGGCTTTCCAGATTTGAAGTGCTTCACTCTTCGTTTGTCTTTAAAAATAGGCTCCATTCGGAAGATGAAATGTAAACAGCATGGGTGTCGCCCATGGGAGGAAAATACTCCTACAGTTGGTGGCATATGCTAACAACTGGGTTCAAAAGAGTTGAAATGTTAATTTAAGCAATTCAAACTACTCTTCGGCATAGCATTGCTGGTATCTCCTACAGATTTGGTATAAAGTGGGTCAAATCATTTCTTCTTGATAACAGATGGTGTTTGCTCTCCAGCGGCAATAAACAAACATGTTCATTAGAAGAGCAGAGCAGCTTTTGTATTAATACATCTGTTGGTCATATTCTGATATATTTGAGTGTAATATATTCAAAAATATTCAGAGCCATATGTGCATGCCCGTTTTCTCTGAGGTGATCAAAAAGAAGTTATACTTCCTTCAATCATTTTTCCTTATGAAAATAACCCAATTCTAGGTTTGTTGCCTTCCTCTTCTTCATTTGGCAGACAACAAGTATAACCAGCCTGCAAAGGTTGTCAGTCCATCATATGGTGGACAAAGACAGACAGTCACACATATTCCTGTCCAGGTATGTCAATCTTGAGTCTGAATTTCACCCAGCTTGCATGTTTAAGTATTGAGAGAACTTGCAAACTCACAAACTTCCAATCTGAAAAAAGAGACACTGCTATTCACTGAGACACCGCTCGTAATGATTAGTTTGTTTTGGGTCAATGTGAACCTTGTTTTTGTAGTTTTTGCTGAGAGCAATCAGACACATTGACATTGCTAAAAATAGGTCCAACAATCGGAAACATGAGCTGTCAGATGATCAGGTCTGAAAACCAACCTCAAGGTTGACAAATATTATATGGAAGAGATAAACAAACGGGAACAAAATGGTTGGGACCTGAGACCACAATTTCTTGTGCAATAAGCAACCCTGTCTGTTAAAAATGATGTTTATAACCCAAACTCCCCTCGGCCCCTGGATCTTTGTTATAGGTGATGGATCAGTCTAATAGGAGGACAAAAATGCATTATAAATTGGGTCAAACTAGTATTATGATAGGCAGACGGATTATGTTCAGAGGTTGAGAATCCAAGAATGTGCTGCTGAGATACAAAGAGGGCAACCATTCTCAAACCCCACGTCAGTCAGCATGTCGTTGTGTCCCTGGGCAAGACACTTCACCCCAAATTGCTCCTGTGGAGATTGTCCACAGTATTGAGTATGTACGTCGCTTTGGATAAAAGCGTCCAACAAGTAACATGTAATGTAATGTAATGTATGTATACGGAGAAGGAGTTCATAGTTTACATTATGTGGCAATCTTACATCAGTCAGAGCTATGGGGAGTTGCATCATTAATGTTTAGAGTCTTATATGCATGAAAATAAGTATGTAACTGTTATGTGCAGTCATGTTCTTGTTATGGTATGATTTTGGAGTTGTGTTGTACAGTAAAGATCTGTGTCCGATGCATGACGGAGTGCATTCATTTCACAATCAAGGCCGGTTGACAAGATGTGGGATTTAGGGTGGGGGGTTTCTATGTTTATTTTGTGCAGGGAAAATGAATAGGAATGAAATGATGTGCTTTAAATATAGTAGTAATTTGTATTGCCAATAACATAATTTGCAATGTTCATTGGAGCACCTGCTTTTGAAATAGTAAAATGTGTTTGTTTAGACAAAATCTAAGGATATATTTGATAGTTTTCCTCAGGGAACTTTTAGCCCCATTTGGTCATGCATTTTTAATAGATGTCTGATGAGCATTTTCAGCTACAGCTGTTGCCATCTTCATTGTGTGCTTCTACCCTGGTTAGGGTGTCATCCTCTTCTCTCAATACATTTTAGGTGAGTGGAAAGGCACTGTTTAGTTGTTCACACACACACACACACACACACACACACACACACACACACACACACACACACACACACACACACACACACACACACACACACACACACACACACACACACACACACACACACACACACACACACACACACTGTTGCTCTCCCCAGTATAACGGGCTGTTTGAACAGTAGCTTTCTCTCATGCTATTGTTTGTGTTCATCTATCATTACCTACGCTACATGTACTCTCCATACAGAGTCTGGACTCGTTCACTAAACTACTGTTCATTGTCTGGGCTTAGCTTGACAGGAGAAGCTAAATCGCCACACAGTGATATTTCTTTAGCTTACGTCTAGAGGAAGATTTAGATGGCTGACTGTACTCATTTATCCTGGCATTACTCATTCCTTCCAATAGCTACACAAAAGATAGCAGATTGAAACTAATATGTATGCTATATCCACAGCACTTGAATAATGTAACAATAATGTAGGCTGACTTTGTCATAGATGTAGACGTGCTAACCTGCACGTTTTCTTATTTTGTCCCAACTGTTGCCACCTCGTGTCTAATTTTAGTGGATTGTAGATACATTTAAACCAAAAAAATCAGTTTATTTAATGAACTGGGAACGTTATATAACATCATTGTCAAATACAGATTACTGAATGCAAGATGCTTGCTAAATTGGACAGTGCAAGTAGCAGCAATAAGGCTGGCAGCGGTTTTTTCTAGCATGCAAAGTGTTACTGTTCCCTGGTAAACATGCAGTTAGCTGTTAGCTGCTATCGGCTAGCTCATTCCTTGTTGCTTTGAAAGCCGTAGAAGCAGTCCCTGAATCAAAGATGTCCTCGGAATTCTTTATAGAGAACCTTTAACCGAGATCAGAGTCCTCCCTAAGCTTAATCGAATGCTGTGAGTGCCTAACATAACCATAAAAAACGTTTTATCATGCATATTTGCTAATGGCGTATATTGTATTGCAAGAGTGGGGATTGCACTGTAGGGAATTACAATGCAATTCCTTGCCAGTGAACATTTTAGTGATATGCTCACTATCACCATTTGGCGACTTTGCAGATACATTCATTAACATAATTGTCTCATTATGTTGTTAGAAAACCTAATTCTGGTAAGATCACTTTCCTTCATAAACCTTTTTGCTGTTTCTTAATTAGGTGTGTATAAATGTAAGTTCCAGGAGCCAGGATTGCAATCAAGGATGTTCTAGGGTGTGCTTAATTATTATTTTACTTCAAAAGAACAATCAACCTAATAACAATATACCCAAACGATTGGCATTATCTCTGAATGTCTTTCTGCTTGTAATTCCATACATCTTGTAGGAATGTCTTCATGGTTACAGCAGTAACTTTAAGTCCAATTGAATCACAACTGACAGACACAATGGCCAAATTAGGACAATCCAAGTTGTACTGGAAACATATGGATAATGTTAAAGAATATTGATGACAAGGGAACAAGACGTATAATTGACCCAGCACGTCTGAGCAAATCCTGCAAGCTGTTGCATTACGGTTGTGTGTGAAAGATGAGCCGCAGCCGAGGGAGATCTCGTAAATTGTATTGATATCTCGTCAGGCTCGTCCCTGTGTTCATCATGTACGGTGAAAAGGCTCCAGAACACAGACATCAAAGAGATAATAGTAATCCAGTGACTCGCCAATGAGGAGAGTTGTATTTTCTGTGACAGGGCCAGTTTATTGCAGTGGCAAGCTGTCCTAACTACTCCTCCCACTGTGATTTTAAAATGCCTTTCTCTCATCTAGACGATGAAGGAGGTACAAAATAAGTGTTTTGCCATCTGCAATAAAAGAAAGTTTCTCCCTTTGTAATGGCATGGATAGAGCCGGGCGGGAGTGCACCTTGCTGTTCATCTCCTGCATGCGAGTGTGAGCTGTCTGGGTGATGGCCATTATGGTTCCTGCTGCTGCCTATGCGTCTGCTCCGCCAGGATCACTGAAGTGTTGGAACTAACAAGCTTGGGATGCAGACAGCGGATGCACAAATGGGATTTTGTCCTGAAAGCTTTAGAGTTTGCTCCCTGTCTTCAGTAGAAACAGGAGAGAGGATAGGGTCGTTTGCAGGGACTGTCTGAATTATGCGCCACCAGAATGAGATGATTACATCTGATAATCTTGCTAATGATCTACACTGGGGAGGATAGCACATCAAATTGAATGAGCAACACCGTTGTACACAGCTTTCAGTCTCACCCTCTCATCTCTCTTATTCTCTTATTCTCTTTCACCCTCTTCAAATGTATGCAGAATGTGAGATTTTCTCCACCCAGGAAGATATGCAATATTCCTTGTCATAGTTTAAGTACACACAGCTTGTGGGGGTATAGACACCCAAACTAAGACATTCAAAATCTCCCCCCCAGATATTTCTAAGCAAATAAACACGCATATCTTCTATCTCCCACAAACACACACACACACACACACACACACACACACACACACACACACACACACACACACACACACAACACACACACACACACACACACACACACACACACACACACACACACACACACACACACACACACACACACACACACACACACACTCCTAAATACACTGAAATCCCCACAATGGTCTTTCAGGCCAAGGTTAGTACAGATTAAAGACGTGTCATTGATGGAGGAGGCTTCTCCTTCCTCCCCAGACTGTCAGTGTGTTTGGGAACAACCCACTTCATTTTACCACCAGCATAATGGGTAAACAGAGTGTGATCAGTCCAATTACCCCCTCATTGCAGAGGCGTTCTGCCGGGGATGGCCGGTAGAGAGAGTGAGCTGTCTGATGTGCAGCGTAGTTGTAACAGTAGCACCTGCTACCCGCAGCCCTCACTTGTATGAATCTCAATTTGTTTGTACAGCCGTGCCAAAAAACAGCTACCAAGACGTTAGCCCTCTGAGGAGGATGGCAGCTGGCTAGCCTTCTGATTGCTGTTTTCACTGCACTGTCTGAGGATGTGTGCAAGATCAGAAGGTGCTGCTCTCAGCAATGAACTCATGTCAATGTCAGTCCTTCCAGTGGGTTATTTTGTGCTTAGTAGGATGGGGGACATGTCTTGTCCCCCACACTACAGCAGGTTTTACAGCTCAGTGGATGCATGATTTTGCTGCCAAGAGTTCATCCACAGTAGGCCTACTGCAAAGAAGCTGCAGTCCTAAATATACATTCTGAAAATGTAAGTACTACCAGGTTTCAGACATTGTGTTCACTGTGCACTCATGTAGAGGAGCAGAGCAGGGCAGTAATAGTCCCCTCTTCACTTTAACGGTTTCTCTCAAGTCAGGACTACTTGACATGTTCATGCAAGTGTGGAAGTGTATTAACCTTGACAAAAAGAAGAAATTGCTCTCACTTTACCTTAAAATGTATAAAAAGTCTGCCCTCGCATTACAAGGACATATCATACATGTTTTGTCCTGTTCCTTTGATTGAAAAATGTGTTTGTTGTTCTTAAAGAATATGGAAATCCTTCTCTTGATGGATCTCCCTCGGGCAGCTGTCTGGAATCTGAAGCCAACATATCTATCGTGTGTTTTAGCACTATTTTACCAAGCATTATGATACATTTTGTGAGTAAAAAAAGGTTATTTTTTTAAATCACAAAGACTAATTTTTGTAACAACTGAGAGAGAGCTCTGTCAGCAGGAAATAGAAATGGCCTTTCAGGATTCATTTGGCTCCACTAATTGAAACTAATACCTTTCAAATAGCATATTGATTCAGAGAAAGTAAATTTTTTCCAATGTGCACAGCCAAAAGGAATGAATAATACTAAATGTAAAAGTGCCAACAGTAAAAAAGAGTTGGAAAAGGATTATTGGCTGTGTGGCACCACAAGTCATGGAGATGACAGCAAACATATCATGACTTCAAAGCACCTCTTCGTTTCCTGGGCTGTTGTGCAGAATAGGACCTGGAGTGCGTTGTATTAGTGCCCTAATTAAAAAAAGTCTTCGAGTGTCAGGAGAAATACTCGCACAGTAGAAAAACCCTGCACATCAAACGATATCAGTAGCATGTTTGGATCTTATGAGGAAGTCCAACTGAATTTCCCCGAAAGGTACTCTCACATGAGCATGCACACAGTTGACAGGTGAATCTGGAGTTGATTTATGGAAGTAAATGATGTAGTTTCTGTCGTTCCAGAGGCAGAAATGTTGCCACAGCGTCAACAATACACTGCTCTGCAAACGACAAATTAGCCATCTTTTGCTGTCAACCAGTCGCGGTAGATTGTTGTATTTTGGATAACTTTTCCAAAAATAATAGCCTCTACGAAGTTGCTGAATAAAAACAATACCGAAAAAAAGGGAAACAATATCGTGGATTTTCATTAAATGATTTCAGCATTTTAAAATCATCTTCCCCCAAACGTCCTCATGAACAATGAGCTCAAATCGTTCCTGCAGTCACTCTCCGTCGGCGCGTTTGCCTGATGCGCAGCGCCTCCCCAACTGGTCCCTCACTTTGACAAATTCCTGGACGTGAGCGGGTCTGCTGGATGGCTTCTTGGTCGTAAAAATGATACCCTGAATGTTGTCGAAGTTGCCACATATTGTTTCTCTCCTCTGTTAGAGTGTGTCAGTTTGGAAGAACACAATGTGGTCATTTTGGAGCGTTTCCCTTTTTGCCTGCGTATTTCTGAACCCCTTTCACTCTAAGTTTGTGGCTCAAGCGGAAATAAGTTCTCTGAAAACAAACGACAGATGTTATCGCCTGGAGGTTAATCAGCTGGAGGCACTTGTAACCCGAGAATCAACGGAGGTCAAAGTCGACAGTAGTACTAAAGTTTTGAGCGCTTTTCAATCGAGAGAAGTCGTTGCTTTGAAAGCGAACGATGGCAAGCAAGTGGAGAAAGAAACACAGAGAGGACTTGAAAACGAGGCACTGATCGGCAACAAAACGGCACTAAACTGTCTGACCAGTCCCACAATACCTGGAAAAAAGTGTAATAACATTTCCGAGGACAACCAAGGACGACCTACAGCGAATATAGTGATAGAAAACTCATTTCCCGACACGAGAAAAAGAGTAAAAAGGGGTTTAAGTACACCATACGCCGAAAATGTGGATGGGAGTATTCATGGAGAAGCGCAGTCCACAGAGAGGTTTGTGGAGACTGTCCAGGGTGTTTCCAGCTCCCGACCCGAGTACCGGCGCACTGGGGACGAAGGCAGAGGGTCTAACCCGAGGCAAAGTGAGCCGCACCTGGACACGTCCACTTTTGCTCTATCGGGGGACTCTGCGCACAACCAGGCGATGGTGCACTGGTCCGGACACAACAGCAGCGTGAGTTTCAGTTTTACAAAAACAATTTATACCATGAAAGATTTAAGAAAACAAGTAATTTCCTCACACACTGTATACAACGCTATTTTATCTGTCCTAAATGCAGATTTAAAACATAAAACAGACACATGAAACTCCCATTTTTACGCACAGCTTTTCCTGCGCGTATGATGGGGATTCCCAAACTAGTTATTTCAGTCCTACATAGTTTTGAATTCAGCAATGTATTTTCTCTTTTCACCTTGTGTATTTTTTGTAATTGCATAGAGGTTTGTAAGCGGATTCCCCACCTGTTTGTGTGGACGCCTGGTGGATATGACTGTGCTTTATTTCAACATTTGTCGCCTGAACTTTGAATGAACAGTTTACCCTGCAGGTGCATTTATATGACACTGAACTGGGAAGGTGAAGGCATTTAGGCAGCAATCATAGGGCATTAATTATTTATGAAATAATCAAGTGGTGTCTCTCAGGAAGGTGCTGTAGCTACAATTAATATGGATTGTGTCCACCCTTTGACGCTGATGAGACACAGCCTGACCTTTTGCCAAATGCACCAGGCTTTTGTCATTGACATTTGACTCACACTTTGTTGATAGTCGTTTAATTGCCTGGATAAATGTTTGTTTTTAAAATGCTGCCAACCTTTGAACTTCCAAATGTGTTGATAGGAATGTGCAGAACTTTAATGGCTAACAAGACATTGCAGCAACCACCCAGATAACCCCTCCGCCCCTCCCTCTTACACATAGACAGACACACATACACGCCATTGTACCATCACAAAGACAAAGCCATGGCGATGTTATCTCCTACTTTACATATAAAGCATGACAACGTGTTGGTAGCTCCAGCATTTATCAGGTACACAGATCTTACAACTACTAACAGCCTTGTACAAAAGAAAGGATCTGCTCTGCCTTTTTACTGCAGGTAATTCAGATCACCTCAGTTCTGGGCAAAAGGGTGTGTGGCAGCAAAATGAATCTGGGAACACATCAGAAGGTTGTTGTGTCCCAGAAACACTGTGAATATTCATACATTATCCAAAAACAGATATCTATCTGGATGTCTTATTTAATTCATCCTCCATTTTCTTATCTGGTACATTTTCTGTTTGGTAACCTATGCACATGCATGTCATAACATTTGTCAGACATTGGCTGTTTTGATGTATTGCTGTGGATAGTCTCTATGGAAATACACAAGAAATGCAGATAATCAATTCTATATTGTGAAATATCTTTTGAGACGTCTTCACCAATGATGGCCTTTAGCTCTGCAGGACACTGTTCACTGGATCATTACTGATGGGCTTGTCACTGCAGCCAGTCAACATCAGAGATTTATACAGTCTGAACCCCTCTCCCAAAAGAATGAAGGAACTGCCAGGTTTAAATTGATGGCATTTCACGACTGGATGTTAGACCTCAGTCTATACTAGATGTAAATTACTGATAATAAATCCAATCGAAGAGGACCATTTGAAGGAAAATGACTTCGTTCCTGTGGTGTGGGGCAGCTCTATCAAATATTCACTTCAAGACGTTTCATGTGATCTGTCCAGGATGTAAAATCCCATGTGGAGTTAAATGAGAAAAATGTAGAAGGTGATGGTGGACGTGCCATGATTTCTATGATTGTCTGAAGTCCTTGATTGGACTGCGCATATTTTTTTTTTTTAAATGCATGCTTCTTAACTACATGTATTGATTGACTGCATGTTTTCCACATCTTAAATCTGCCCTGAATGTGAATGGGGAAGCAGATATAAAGATTAATGATTTATAATGATGTTTTTCCACAAATATGAGCAGAAAATAAACTAATTAAAAATACTAATAAATAAATACACTTGGCTGGTGATGTCCTTTTAAAGTAAATCCATATTTCAGTCTTTTTGCCTCACATGAGTGTTCAAGCTGTGATACCATGTTGGTTATCTTTATAAGCAGTCATCGCAGCACATCCAGCACTCAAGGGATGCATAGTCCCCCCTGCTACCCTCCTGAAGGCAAACAGTCTTAGTGTGCGAGCCAGCTGGTGGTCAGTGTTATTGGCAGCCAAATGATTTTAGGCTCCTGATTGACCAAGCTCCTCACGAACAGCTCACAAACTAGGACGCTATGTTGAAGCTGAGGACAGTTAATGAGCGTCTTTATTGACATCACGTCCCCCGAGCTTCTGCTGCAGAAATGCTCCTCTGTTGTTGTAACTAAGGTCTGCCTACCGTGAGAGTATGGATCATCTTTATTGGCCTTCTATTAAACTCTGGCATTGATGAGGCCAGCTGTTCTTCCTGGCTAAAGAGTGAATCTCGTAGTTTCTTTTGTCCGAGGATTCGAGAGTCAAACGGATCTGTCAGCTCTGCTATGTCGTCTTTGTCTGCTGCGACTGACTGGGAATCAGACATGCCTCCTGGGCCATGTTGTCTGCATGCTTAATCAGAATGAAGCGGTTATTGTTGTACATAATATCATCGGTATAAATAGACAATAAAAAAGAGGAAATGGCATGGCCCTAGGGGACACTTGTGTTTAAAATCGGTTCATTAGATAGACGTCCATTCCATTTAACATGCCAGAGCCGGTTGCATGTGAACTCCTTGATCCATAAAATCAAATGGAATTGGTTCCCAATTTACAAAGGCATTTGACCGGAGTTTGAGGGTGATGCAGGATGATGAACAATGTACTAAAAAGCTGCTTCGGTTGAGGTGTTCAAATTCAACAAAGGGAAAAAGTTTCAACGTGGTTTAGTGTTTATAGTTTGGGATAATGTTGCATTAATAAACTGGGTGAGTGCAGACCTCAGACCGACCCCTTGTTGTTGGAGGTAAAAGTCAAATAATGTTGAGTCAAAGGGGGCCAGAATGTGACCTTTCAAAACCTTTTATTCTTGCACTTTTCATCAGCATCTGTCCCCCTGCTTGCTAGCTAAGGGTATTGGATGAAAAAGTGGTTCACGGTGGAAGAATTCAGTACAAATTGTTTCTTCTCTGTGATAGATTTTGTATATAGCTGCAGCACCTCAGCATTTAGCCATTGTAAGCCTTTTCTAGAGGTTTTAAATATATCATTGTTAATACATCATCGGCTTCGACTGATTGTGAGGAAAGTTTCTGATATTTCCCTAAACATAGATTTTAGAGCTGTAGTCAATGGAAAAAGTTATTTCTTTGTACCAGCCATTTTTGTCCTCTAGCTGCTTTTCCCTTGGGGTGTCAGCACCATAAGTCTGTTCATTAATCGTGCCCGTCTCAAGCCTTTAGGGGTGCACTGTCCACTGATGTGATTGTAAGATGCTGATAGATACGGCCGAAATCCTGCGTGCTTTGTAAGAGGTATACTGCTGGTAACAACAGCAGAAACTATTTTGAGAAACTTGTTTGGGCGAGATATTAACATTTGCAGAGAGAAATACATCATTTGCTAACGGTTTTTTCATGGCACACAGCATACAAGTTTCTCTCTCTCTATAGTAATAATTCAGAGAAATCCCAGTTTTTACTCCATGCATGTGTGCCTTTTTTTTTTTCATGAATCATTTGCGCTCTGGGACCATAATGCATCGCATCAACAGCGGCTCTCAGCACTTCCTCTGCACTTAGATGGTAGTTTTGGCTCACAAAGTGCATTTTAAGCACCAAATAAAGGCCTGCCGCCAGTCGTGTGTTGAAGCTCACTGTCATTGCTTGATTTCTATCTGCCTCTCTATCATTCCCTCTCTCGCTGTTTAACACACACACACACAAACACACACACGCATACTTATTTCAATTTTAATCAAAGTGATAAAGCGGGTGCAGAATCATATTTGACAGTTTTGCATGTGATTAATTAGTTTAATAACTGTCGCAGTGTGGTAGTCACATACTACACCTGTGATTAGGTTATGAAAACAAATATATGCACTTTCTGATTGTGAAAATCAGAAAATTCAAATTGGGAGACAGTCTCTTTATTAATCATCACGGATAAATCGTTAACAAACTGCGACACTTTATGAAAGAAGTTGTTATGGCTAAAGGTCGTTTGTTCAGTTCATTACTCGAACCAAATCTTCCCGGTTTGGTGACATAATGCCTTGACACTCGCAGGGTCTTGAAGCAGCTTTTTGCCTGAAGCAACACAGCAGTTACTATCATGTTTAAAGATGACGGGGATTGCGCAGGTGGCAGTCGGCTTAAATAATGGGTTGACTTGGCAGTTCAGAGACAGGAAAGTATTAGTTGCAGGGGGAAATGGTTTTTCCTATCTAGTGGGATAGAAAGGGCCAAACTTAAAGCACCACACACACCGACAGACCGAGCAATCAATGGAGATGATTGAAAACTTCCAAACACAAAAATGACACATTTTGAAAACAATATACTCACTCAATGGTTTCCTGGAACAAACCCTCTAAAATGTATGATGGTTTTTGCTTTGAGCAAAACAAAAGCTAAAGATATTGAGTGATTGTCAAAATCTGAAGCTATATAAATGGAAAAAAGGAAATAAACTGAATAGTCAGCAATTTAGAAATGATGACAAAATAATCATCAGTAAAGAAAAGACTTGACAGTAACTATAATCATCACTTAAAAAAACGTCATTATTGTATTGGATTTGAATTGATAAGGAAATTATTAAAATTACTTGGCATAACTCTGTATGAATATTATATTACTAAATCATAAAGACTGGTTATTTTTAAAAGAACCTTTTTTGATTATATTTCCTAGCATTTCTACCTTGTTTTGGTGTACACTCTTTTTATTTCTTAAAATGGCACAATTTTCCACACACAGATGATCAAATTGAAATTATAATTCTAGTTATAATAGGGTGCTTCTGTTGCCTTTCTTTACCCAAACACGTTTATTTCTGATATGGAGATGTTAGAGTAACTCTTTAAAAAGTGTGTATGACCTGCTGCCGCTGTGTACAACAGAACAATTCAATTAGGTGTGACAAATACATGAATATGTTGTCAAATTGCAATCTCAAAGTTTAAACGACTAAAAACCTCGAAATGTGACTTTATTCACAACTGAGGTGTAAGGCAACATTTTTAATTGGTTTTCCCACAATAGCAACCACCAGAGCCTTTTTATGGTAATGTTTTGCAGTCAAAATACTAACTGGCGGTGGCCTTGCTGGTTAGATAGAGTTATACTTTTCTTGAAACTCTGTGTTTTAACTTTATTAACATTAATCAGAACCACATGATTCCCAATCCAAAAACAAAGTGCTTTTGTTTCCTCAACCTAACCACATTCAATTGTGCATTGAACACCCCACTGCTGCCAGATATAACATTCAGATCCATAAGAGACATCATTAGATTTTTCCCTGTGGAGGGAAGCACTTTGGCCTCTCTGAACTCTTATGTTTTGTGGCTGACCAAGAATGCAAGATGAAAAATAAAGTGTTGTTTTTTTGTTTTCTACTAGTTGAACCCAACACCATGGTTAAAGTAATGAACATATACCGACTGCTTTCACATAACTTTGCATTCACTTTGTTTGGTTTGAGTTTTTTTGCTGTGTTTTTAACACAGAACATAACAAAGATAGTCAATAAAATCCAGTGCAGGAAGAGGCCACAGAAAACCACTTATTTGAAGCCCCTACTTGCAAATGTTTACATTGAACAGTGTTGAAGGTATCACAATTAATACACATAAAAAATATCTTAATAACAGTACATTAATAAGAACAAGGTATAAAAAACAACAATGGCGATAAGATAACCTTTGTCAGATTCACTGGAACATTTGACCAACCTTTTATCAGTGGACTCTTTTCAAATGGGACAAAAACAAAATGTAACCTTTCCAATTGGCTGGAAGACCTACCAGTGTTGCAACACTGACACCCTCCAACTTTCACACCTTCCTAGGCTTCAAATCACTGCAAGAATATTGTTCTTTGTTGCACGGAAACGTATTAAACTGTAATTTGTAGGATCAATATCAACTCATATCACTGATGTTGGGGGGTGTGGACAGATGTTTGTAGTGATCTCGCAGCATTATTCGTATAGGGGGTCGTTTTAGCTAGAGGGCTCTTTCTTTTCAAATTCTCAATTTGGACCCACTGTTGCCTTTGGCTCCAGCTCAGACCCCCGCGGGCAAAAGCCGAGCCATTAGGAGCCAAAGCTGTGAAGGAATAAATGAGACGAGAGAAATGTCTGAGTGGTGTTCTGCTCAAAGTACTCCGAAATGCTAACTATAGTTCAAATTAATCAAAAACCTGTTCCTTTTGCAAAGATGTGACATTATCATATTTCACCCTGCTACATTTCCAATCTCTGTAGTCGTCCATGCCTTAATGAGTAACAGGGCTACACAGATTAACAAAAGTAAATAAGTAAGTACCTGGAACGCTAAGTATGAGCAAACAATAGTGGCCTCGAAAAGTAAAAACAATAGTAAAACAAAAATGCTAATGTTTGATTGTTGTCTCTCCACACCACTTACAATGCAGCAAATTAATTGGAAATTGCACGGGATGTGACTGAAACTTTGCCAAATGTGTCAAAACATTCAAATTAGTTCTGAATTTGCCATCAGATTTGTCCTTAGATGCGTGCCTTTTGTACAAAACAGTGTGCTGTGATGTCAACATATAAACACAAACCGTGTATATATCTATACATACTCCATTAAACATTTTTCATTTACTTCTTACCCCAAGCTTTCTTTAAAGAAATTAAGCAATCACAATCTTTTATCCCACTAATGGCAAACAGCACATTTAATGTGTATTGTTGTTAGCAGCAGAGACATAACATCTCCTCTCAATGTGTTTGAAGTGAAACCCTCCTCTATTCAGCCCATTTAATTAAGTCCCCCCCCCCATAATGGCCTGAATTGATTGCTGAAACCCGCATTAGGGCAATATGACCAAAGCTCAGGAGTCAGGAGGATAAGTAAACAGCAGACAGCAGACTAATGCACCGGGGACATTTCGCTGGGTTTTACTTGATGAAAGCAGCCTCCCCAGAGTATGTTTTCACCCACACAAGTACAGGCAATCAATTGGACCTCAGATAAGATGCGGACAGAGTTAGGCCTCTCTTCGACCGCATCATTTCTTTTGAATGACGTTTGTCTTTTCTGCTAAGTGCTTTACTTTAGAGGCGTCTTCGCAGAGCCACATGTTGTGTTTTTATCCCCTCGCCTACTTGCAGTGCACCTTGATTTTGCCCTCATCGCTGACAAGCCTTAAAGACATTTATGCAAATGCGCAACCAATACTGTATTTCTTTTCTCCGCAGGTGTTTGCATCTGATAATTTGTAATGGATGCATGAATATATTAATCTTATGAGAGAGAACATTTATATCACTGTGTTGGGTGTGTTGTGACACATACACTCACTTTATACACAGATGACTTTCTCCACTATTAAGTGGGTTTTTGGCCTAACAAAGGACATAAACCAATATTTTTTCTTTTGTTTGGCTTGGGAGCTTTTCCTCATTATTAACAAGATATAAAACATAAAAGTAATAGACCAATTCAAACCTCACATGTTGTCAGTGGGTGTAGAAGATCTGGGACGTTAATTAGCTTGTTGATTTAAAGATTCAAACAGCCTTTCATTTCTTGCCCTCGGCTTCTGTCTTTATTCTGTTAATGAAGTTGAGGATGTAATGAGCTTAACAACAAATGAAACAGGTTTTATGTTTGTGTCCTCAGAATTGCGTCTGCTTTCAGGCCAGTGAAATTCAGAGTAGTGAGGTGAACAATGGAGTCCCAGTTAGCTCCTCTCACATTGATATGCCAGCTTTTGGTGTCTGATAATGGCCCGGATGCATTAGGGGCCCCGTGGATCTGCATTAGTTCACTTGGCTCTTCCCACTACCTTTTTCACCCCGCTTCCTCTTCCAAACCACTTCTTCCGCTTCTTATTCAAAGTCGTAATGGCAGAGAGTCAATTTAGGGTAATTTACGCTGGGACACATCACAAAATTATGTAAAAGCTGGGCAACACCCCAATCCGGCCCATTACAGACTTAATTTGCCCTCAAAAATAGAGTTTTTTATTCTGTACGCATTTTAGGATGTGATCATCAGTGATGTAAGGATGATGTCTTAATTATTGAATTATATTGTTTTTATTTTCTTTGATTTGTTATTTGTAATGGTAAGCACTGCTGATATTTAATCAGATTTACATTTTCTTTTAATTTGATCTTTATTGTTGATAGGTTTCTTTAAATTTGACACAACATTGTACATTTTTGTACTACCATTTCATTTACTTACTGGTCTACATATACACCAAATATGTAATGAGCCCCAATCAGTCCACACTAGTCTTTGTTACACATAACTTGAGTGTGTTGTTTATTTAACATGCTAACTTGTCTCAGTGAAGCTGTTGCGACCTGGCTCAGCAACAAAAAGGAGACACAACAAGTCAACGGGTAGAAAAAGGTGTTTATTTGCACAAACAAGTCAAATGAAGTATTGGGTATACTCATCAGAGCCGGGTGCCTGCAGGAGAAAGCAGAGCGAGAACAGAGAGGAGCAGAGAGGCTTCAAATAGCTGCAGGACACCAGACCCAGGTGCCCCGAGTTACTGCAATTACTGGAGCCAATGCAGCACAGACAGAACAGCCACACCCTCTCTACTGATGGACCCACAGGGGCATCACAGAAGGGGGTCCACGACAACCCAACATCCTTCTTCTTAACTTCAGCTTTTTTACTTTCCTTCTTAGGACTGGAGGACGCTCCTCCTCCGCCACTGTTTTCGAACTCTTGCCTTGCGATTTCGTACTGCTTCTTCGCCACTTTCTGTTTTTTATTCTCATTATTATACATTTTTAAAATATAATTTGTATTATAATCCTCATGGTCTAACTCCCTAGAAAACAAAACAACTCAAAAATGGCACAGACAAAAAGCCACTTACTATACACCTAAATCTAGCCACTCCCGGTAAATAAAAGAGCACCTGCACTCAAGGCTAAGTTTCAATTAAATCTTTTGACAGATTCGATACACACCTTTTAACTTTGTTTATAAAATCTAATAAGGTGACAAACACTGACCCACAGACAGCTGACAAGGAGCGATGGCATATTTGGGTGAAAGCCAGCTTATGAAAGCTTATATTTAAGACATGATTTAATTAGTGTCGACACATTTCAGCGAATTGTCAGGCGTTTTGATGTGGTGGTTATACTCAGAGGAGGTAAATAGACAAGGGTTACTCCCGGGAGATGGCTCTGTGTATGAATGTGTTTACCCCACAGTACAATATATAGAAGCTTATGTGTATTCATGAGAATGTAAATGTGTATCATTTCAGCTGTGAACTTTTCACTGTGTGCTAAAGGTAAAGGAAATAGAAGAATGTGCCAATGCTTTTTTTCCTTTTATTACAAAGAACTTCACATCACTCACTGTTCTCAACTTTGGGGGTCCCTTGGAAATTAATTTGGATCCTTCATTTGGCCCCTCCGGCTCGGTTCAAAAACAGTGCCAGAGCTACATGAAAGTGGCGGTATTTCTGAAGATTGCTACTACTTCCCCTTGTGTGTAACTCCTAAGAAGGAAAGAAACAGCAATCTAGAGGTGTGATTATTAGAGTAAGGGTCTCTTTTTTTCCCTTGACTACCCAATTAAGCTGACATGTTCTTGAAAGCTGCCATCTTGATGATGCTTTAGTGAGGGCTACAGATTTCATTCGGAGCGTGCTGTTGGCGAGTACAGTAAAACTGCACTGATGTGAAGCAACAGTCTTTTTCATATTTCTTAATCGCCATATTGCAGTTCATAGAGAGGATTCATGCCTAAATTGCGAGCTGTGTAGAAAAACCTCTGCCCACCAACATGGGGTTGAAATGCCTCTCACGTCCCACTGAAGCACTTTAAACATTTGAGAATTTCTCTTTAAAAAAAAAAAACAGATGGATATGTAATTTCTAAATATTTGATTTGCTCCAGCAATCTGTGTGTGTGAATGTGCTTCATGCTTGTGTAGCGTGTAGGTCTGTGTGTGGATGAGACGTGTGTCAAGCCGATGCATTATATCACAATTACATCATGGATGTAATGCTTTGTTGCCATGGAGGCAGTCTATGCAGCCATCTTTAAGAGTTGATACCTTTCCATGGCCAAACAGCTTGTGACTTCGCCTTTAATGTTTGTTTTCCTCTTTTTCTAAGTGCAGTTCCTTATGAAATATATAAACAGCAGAAAACAGTATACCTGCAGAGCCTGTTTTTAAAACTAAGAAAGGAAAAAAGACAGAGAGATTGAAAGAATGATAGAAAGAAAGTAAAAATGAATAAAGCAAAAGAGGGAAAGAAAGCAGCAAGAATGAAACTTTATGATAAAAGGATGACTAACCCAACTCCTCGGAGGGGGAGCGCCAATCCGAAAAATGATTGGTTGACTTTCCCGGGGCAAAGCTCTCTTTGCTCACATCAATAAAACATAAACATGAATAAATGCACTGCTTTTGGCCTTCCAGGGTCCTTACTTAATTTCATGTATGCAAGTGAGCGACGATATGCATGGAAAAGTATATTTACCTAGAAGGCTCAAAAATTATTCTGGAAACCATTTTGTGTTTGCTTGTTCCCAGCATTTACATAAGTGCAGGGCTGCACCACAAACTCTCAGAATTTGAGTTTTAATATTCTTCTATATTTGTTGGGTCCTTAATATAGTTTAAACCACGCATCTGATGTGCATGTGCTCTCCTTCGGCATTTGCATGTAAGTAATTGCTCCTTATTGACTTGAGCCCTGATGCACAGCTATCAATAATTTGAAGACGTGGGGACGCACAGTTTTCAGTGATGTACCCTTGATGTATCCACTTACAGGCAAATCAGCCAAGCAGTCATCTGCCTCACTAGTCTGTTGGTCCCCGAGGTAGATCTTCCCTGACCCATATCAACGGGTCAGCTTTTGTTAATGAGCCGACTGAACAAAAACGTTAATAACATTTAAGACGGAGCTTCTAATGACAATTACAGCTCGGGTGCTGAGGGGCTTTGTTATCAACTTCTGTCATTCGGGGCTATTTTTGGACGTTGTTTTACGTTCTCAGTTAAATTAGTTAGCATTTGATTAAATTGGATCCTTGTGCAAGTGATTGAACCCCATAAAACTGTGAACATTTATTCGTTGTTCACTCAGTTAATTTGCAGTGTGCAGTATTTGAATCCCTTTGGTTGGGAATGAGGCGCTTCTAGTTTGACACTGATGTAGTCAATTCAAGATTCAATTTACCTTGTATTATTTATACAGTCCCATGGCACAGAGTCATTGCTGTTAGCAACAGAGAAGTGAAGAAACAAACGATCGACAGTTGTGCTGAGTTTTTTCTCTCGTATCTAGTTTTCAAAGCAGGCAATTAGGTCTAACATCACAGCCACTTAACTAAGTCGGCTCTCTAAATTGATTCAGACTGCAGCGTTGGACCTTGCAGACATGGTGCATTTAGTTATGCAAATGCTTATCTCTCTGTGTGATTGGTTAATTAACCTGTAATGCAGATAGTCCCAGTCATGCACATTGGCCATTTGATGGCCAAATTGTGGGTCAATTGGGTTTTTAACATTTCCAAAGCAGGCTTAGAGGCACGTCTTTGTTCCTCCGAGTCTTGTGTGGCTTTTCTCGGCTTAATGACTTCTTCCATGGATCCCATAAGGTTAATGTGTTTAAACTCACTGTAATTGAGCTTTTGACCTATCTTTCAGGCTTTATATAGAATGTGTCATATTATGCTATGTTCCTGCTCCCTGATTGTTATAATCTACCATTCCTTCTCCCTCCCTTCATGCCCTGCCCTCCCTCTCTTCCCCAACCCCCCTCTTTATCCTGAGTTATGAGCATCCCCATGGGAAGTCATTTATAATGCCATTGGAGTGACAATAATTCGCTTGCACACCATTTCACTCTGCCCTCTGTGCCTTGGCAGACTTTTATGGGCCAATTTTTGTTTTCCCAGAAACACATCTTCCAACCACCCTCAGAGAACACGCAAAAGCATTTAGCCAAAACAGGAACTGGACGTCATCCAATGAGTAAAATAAGTGACATAACATCTTCCAAAAACCACATTTGAGACCTGCAGCTACTTCCCTAATTTGAAGGTAAAAGAAAGACAGATGAAAAAGGGAAGGAGAGAGGTTTGTTCGCGGCAGCTGTTGACTGCATTTATTTTTGTATTGTTCAGTGCACAATTATGATAAGATGTTGCTGTTATGTAGGTATCATTCCTCATGAAGAACAGACACAATTTCTGACAGCACACATGGGTTTTCTTTAGTTCCTTCTAATAGCAGACTGACATCTCCTGACAACATGAGGATCCCTTGTCATTGGGAGAACATGCTGTATGACGCTGGTATTTATTAGTAAAGGGATGTAGCAGACATGTTCATTCATTCCACGCCATTAGGTATAGACAGGTGCATTCTGGGGAGGCACTTACTGTACTGTATGCAAAAGCTTTTTAGTGCAAGCGTTGGTATGTAATTAAGCATGTCTGTTTTGATTATGTTGTAGGTGATCCTGATCTTGACTAAGCTGTATGACTTCAACCTGGGGGCTGTTACTGAGAGCTCACTGTGGAGGTAAGTTTGTGTTTGATCATTGCTATTTTTACCTTTTCCATCTAAATCGAAAGGTAATGGCATCGTGGCAAGGATTTATAAATATGCAAAAGCACAGGCCTAAAAACAATAAGGATAATGTATTCATGGAGAGCACAGTATTGTGTTAGTGTGATTTATAGTGTTCTCACTCACTATATGAACAATGGAGTTACACTTGGAGCCAATATAGAGTATTTTAATAAAGCAATATGAAGCAGTTCAGAATGAAGCATCCTCTTCTTTGCTTCTTTCAGTCCTAAAAATAAACAACCCAACTAAGAAAAACCCTTTTACAACCACCCCCCACTTTATTTCCTGTCCATCATCAGCGCAGAAATGAATGATAAACCAAAAACTAGTTTATTATTCTTTCTTTTGTGTCTCTTTTCCTCTGACCTAGAAACTTCCTGATGGAGTTTTCTGATTGATTGTTATCCATAACCTTTTGTTCCAGAAGCAATTGACATGCAATTGCTTCTGTATAGCCGTAGTAATTCTATTCAGTATGTACTGAGAGGTGAGTTACAGTGCCCTGTCAGATCATAAATAAGAATTGAATTCATTAAGTATTATACCACAGAGGCCAATCCAGCCCTCTGATTCTGAGCGGCTTTTTTCTCACCTCTCTCATCCTGCAGAGAACTCATTTCATTCTGAAATACACGTGAAAAAGAGACCATCAGACTGCCAAGCATAGAGTTTCAAATTAATATCTGTTTCACCAGAGGCGCCGCTAAGATTTACATCCGAGTTGACACGTTTTGATATCCCATATTGTGTACAGGAGGTCTTCCATCATCAAGGTGTCTGCTTAACAATAGCACCACGAGTAAATTAGAGTGCACCTCAGGGGGTGAACAAACGCTCTTAGTATGAGTATTAGGAAAGCAGAGATTTGGATGTTATGAAAAGAAACACGAGTAAATGATTTCTGTGATAACAAAATAAATGATTTATGACTACAGCTCCGGGCCACTGTTGGTGGCTGAACGCAATATGCAGATCAATGGGTGACTTGCACAATCTGAACACACATGGAGTCCCTTTGTGTATTTAAAAGGCTACCCTTTGTGCTTAAGAAACTTCACGATATAATGACATCATTTAAGAGGCTTTTTTTCCCACAGCCTCAATCAAAGATAAGCGATATAAGTACTAACAAAAATGTGTTGAGTGGTAAGTCTTTGTAAGCAATGTCAACACAAAATGGGACGATTCAGATTAATGCACAGACAATGGCTGCAGACACTCGGTATCTATCCAATTATGCAGTGAAATTACATTTAGAGGCACTCAGGTAGAACTGTGAGCGTGGAGTGGCTGTTTGTGGCGAGGAGAAATATGAAGATCAAGATGACAAACACATCTAATCTTGTCATGGGATGCATGGAAGGAACAGGCAGGCAGTTGTATGAAGCGTGATAATGTGAACACGATGCAGACCTAATTGTCTAAATCAAGTGTAAAGCCAGGCCATTTAGCTAATCGACAAATGTGTGACTTATTGTCATTCCTTTCTTTTGTTTTGATCTGCTTTAAAAGACTACTTAAACCTGTGTTTGATAGTTTTGAAGGTTATTGTTTTGCACCACAGTAACATAAATTGGCATCCCCTGCAGATGAAAAGAAAACCGAAGACAAGTATAAAACTAAGTTGTTAAAAGAAGCCTCTAATTAAAGAGTTTTGTCTCTGCTCTGGTAAGGATTCAGTATTATTTACATTACCGTTGACCATATTCTTAACCATACCTGAGGTTCAGAAATTAATTTCCTAACTCGCTGGCAGATGCTGGTTTCATTACATGTCAGTGTAGCATAACATTCAGCTGACAAAGACTTTCTTGACATGTGTAAAGTGAATGTTAAAGGTAGGGTAGGTAAGAATGGAGAAACCAGCTCGAGTGCGCTAGAATTTGAAAGTATACAATTGGAAAAAATCTGCCTCTTCCTTCAGACTTCCTTACAGAGCCCCTCCTCCAACACACACAGACACGCGCACATGACCAATGAGGGCACAAGTTTGTGCACAGATGGAATGCTGACAGGCAGGTAGGCCATCCAATTATTTTAGCAGGGCCGGCTAAAATGATTGGTCGTGCTTTTTACAGCAAAGCATTTAATATATTCATTGCTATCGGGATGTTAAAAGCATTCCATGGAATATAACAAAAAGTGTTTCTGAAGTGAATCACCTACCCCACCTTTAAATCTTTATTATGTGTTTGTCAAACTCAGTCTCATGTCATTTCGTGTTCACCAACACGATTTTCCCCTTTTTTTCGTGTTGCACAGCACGATTTTAAAAGCAATGTATTTCTACTGGTAATGTGTTTCGTGTCTGCAGCACGTCTTTTTCTCCGGTCGGGTTGTGGAAGACCGGAAGCTGTGTGGTTCATAAAAACATGTTCTTACTCAATATCAAGCCACAATTATTGCTTTTATCTTAAATCGTATAATTTCTGACTTTTGTTGCTGTCTGTGAGGAAAATAAATGGGGCTCATAACACACTGTTATTTACTCACCAATAACACACAATTATCCTTGCTTTTATTTATTGGTTTAATTCCATAATCTCTGGCTTTTTTGGCGTCCGTCAGGAACTGAATTTCAAAATAAAAATAACCGGAAACAGACGTAGGCATTTCGAGCGATTACCCAAGATCCTCAGCTAGAGCCGGCACGACCCATTAAGCGACATAAGCGGCCGCTTAGGGCCCCGCAGCCACTAGGGGCCCCCTAGCAACAAAAACAAATTAATTAAATGTTTTTTTATTTTTTTTATTTAAACAAATAAATAATCTCAGTACACAGTCGCCGTGATAAGTATGTTTAACTAATTGTGTTAATATGCCTAGATTGCCTACTCTCAAAGTCATGTATTATATTATTGAGTCAATAATATAATACATTAACCGTGCTTTACCTGAACCTCATCATGACACAAGAGAGAACGGCAGGATTGTAATTTCCCGTGTTCAGTGAATGCAACAGAGGCAAGACACCAGACCAACCAGAGAGTTGAATGGAAATAAACATCTGTCTTATTGGCTGACAGGTACCTATTCTGTGAGCTGTGACAATGTTTAAAATAAACTGTCAGTCGGACTCAGAGTTTTTGAAGATGGACACCAGAAAACATTTTCTTAAAAAATACGACAATTCTCAAGTGGTGGCTCACACAACAACCCCAGAGCCACCACTTGAGCCAGGTAGGGCCGTATCCAGGATTTCCTAAATACAGAGGTCCAAACATGTTAGGGGGGTTCGGGGGATACCCCCCGAGATTTTTGGGATTTTCATGATCTACTTAGGTGCTTTTTAAGTCCTGTGGGGGGTCACAAATTGGATAATATATTGATTTCAAACCATGTCAGTGGGCTGACAATGTCAGCATACATTATTTTTGAAAGTGTAATACATAAGAATCAGTTGATTGTTACGATCTGGACATGCAGAAGAGGCTAAAATGATCACAACACATTGTCAACATTCACTTTCTATGTCTCTCTCCTTTCCGTAACCTACAGCCTCTCTTCCACCTTCTTTAGTCTCTCTGTCTTCTTCCTGTTCATTACTCTCTCTGTCCTCTACCCTTTCTCTTTGTTCAATCTCTCCCTCGTTGTTCACTTTTTGCTCCTCCTCACTTGTCGCTCCTGCCAGTGAATTAAAAGCAATTCAGCCATTTAGTTCATTTCACTTGTTTGTTTGCATTATTTTTTTTTATTTAAATCTGTTTTGTTTGATTCTCAAAAGAGAGCAAAGATGTAAGCAAACGGTGTTGTATACAATTGTATGTTATTATGACATAACTGCAATAGATGTATGTTGTTTTAAAATTATGCCTATTGTTATAGATAAACAGATAGATAGATGGGGTTATTAAGCCTACATTCTTTTTGTGTGACTGTACCTGCAGTTCCTCCCCTCACTTTCTCTCGTTCTCTTTCTCTCTGCCTGTCCTGTCTCTTCCTTACCAACGCTGAGCTTCAACTGACGTAGTCTTTTCATTATATCTGAGTCAGTGTAAAAAGAAAACAATACAATGTTATATTTTCAATGTTTTACTCAAATTGAAATGAAAGAAAAGCATTACAACGTTTGTTAAAAGGTAATCCTTCTGACATTGGATGAATGTAATTAACTTTAGCTCTCTAGCTCGTTTATTCAACCCTGTCTCCTAAAAATTACGTTCCCACAGAACTAAACTGCATTCTCAATTACGTTTAGCAAGAAACGTATTTTCTCCCACGTTACGTTCGTTATGAACGTATCTCAAATACGTTTATTTTCTACATATCTTCTAGAAACATATTTTCTCCCACGTTACGTTTGTTATGAACGTATCTTAAAGGTGACATGTCATGCTTTTCCGGTTATTGCCCGTCCCCTTGTGTCTTATGAAGGTTTTTATGCATGTAAACGGTCTGCAGAGTCAAAACCCTCAAAGTACACCATGTAGGGAGTAAAACTCTAAAACAGAAAATACCTCCCCAAAACGCCTCGTTGGAGATACGTCACTGTCCATTTGATTCTTCCGGGTACATCATGATGTCATGTCGTCACCGGAACGAAATGGACCAATCCGTGGCGCCGTTACGTTACGTCCGCGGAGCCGTTACGTTAAGCCCCCGCTGATTGGTCCAAATTGACCAATCCACGGACTTCCTCACACACTCAGTGCATGCAGTTCTGCTGATTTCTCCTCCCTGGCTGCAGGCTGATAACAGACAGTTGGGATCGTGGCGAAATTCTCACATTCTCACAGAGTTTATCAACCTTTTTCTTACTCAATATCAAGCCACACTTATTGTTTTTACTTCGGCTGTGACTTTGTGTGTGCTCAGGGTGAGTTTGGCTGTGTTTCGCTGTGTATCGCTAAACAAGGAAATCACACCTCCACGGAGCTCAGCGCGATTCACAACGTCCCGACTGGTCCCGACCAATCGGAGCACACTGGGCTCACAGGGAGGGGGGGGGGCAAGAGCTGCAGCGAGCCGTTTAGTGGAGAGAGTGAATACACATACTTTACAGAGATGCTGTATGCGAAACCAATGTGAGTTTGGAAAATTGCACAGTATAAATCTATTCTAGTAGACCTCAACAATGGAATTATGATCAGTGGAAATGGCCATGACATGTGACCTTTAAATACGTTTATTTTCTACATATCTTTGCTATTTATTGTCTTGCTTATAATAATGATAATAGTCATTTATAAATATCATTTTAGAGCACACATTTGAAATCAGTAGGCGAGGCTGTAATTTTGGACGCTGTTACTCTCATGAGCGAGGCAGAAAATAATAGTTTTAACATGCCAAAAAGCTGCTCTGTCGTTTATTGCACCTCAAACATTAAAACAAATCCAGTTACGTGTTTCTGTACTTCCTCTAAGAAGAAAGGACTGTAACAGAAGATCTCTGTGACGCCAGATGTGGTGTTGTTAATGCGATATGATATCCGAAAAAAAATTCAGTTTAGGGTGGCCGAAGACACTACACTACCCATAATCCCCAGCTATCGTTTGGGACTACAGTCCCGTTGACAAACCCCGTGATTAATCTTCAAGCTCTGTGATTGGTTGTTGGAGTGGCAGTGCGCCAAGGTTACGCCGAGCGTCAAGCTCTTTGAAATAGAACGAAACCACGTCAGACTATTCAAAACTGGACTTGAACGCCCCCCGAGAACTACACATGCTGGCTATTGGGTTTCGCAACATGTTCTCTATGGCACATCTCTACTGGGAATTGTAGTTTTAAAAGACGTTTTCGTTTTTCCAAAAATTAGAAGTTGACAGTATTAAACTGTGTACAGCCCTGGAGGTTTAGGCGATAGGAAACACATTGGTGTGTACACATTTAAAACATGTAATTACTACATGGGTGAAAATTGCTTGTATCCATAATGGGCAGCATTAATATATATTCTACTCCACTACAATTCAGAGGTTAACCTGGTATTTTTACTCCACTACATTTACTTTAGTAACTCTGCAGATTCTGATTAATGATGTGAAATATAAACAACCTTTAAAGCAGACTTTAGTTACACCTGAGTAAAATTCAGGGAAAGGTGATTGTCAAGTGCCAACAATCAGGAGAGATATTTGATCTACCAATTGGATCAAATATAAAAGACAGCCAAATTAGTGTTGATACTGCAAGGAGACGTATTTTGTGAAAAGAAATGCAAGGTGTTGTTTAATTGTTTATATATATATGATCCACGTCACATATTCAGTTTTGGCGGCAGTTCTCCTGTTTGTCCAGAAGTCTTCTCATCAGGGCTCTATAAATAAAGAACTACAGCAGATGTGTAATATTTAATGCAGCCGAACTGTGTATTACAATGCCGTTATGTGATGACTTCCAAAGAGAAAAGCAAGAACACTCTGAATAAAGTATTATTATTATTATTTATTTATTTTTTCGGATATCATATCGCATTAACATCATATCCCAACATGCATTGCGCCTAAACATCCAATCAACGAGCATCAAGCTGAGGATCTTGGGTAATCTGTTCAGTGGGTTTGTGTGTATCCTCAAAATGTCCCTTATAGGCCTACGTCTGTTTCCGGTGACTTTATTTACGGCTAAAAAGCCCAAGATTATATAATTAAACAAATAAAAACAAGGATAATTGTGTGTTATTGTTGGGTAAATAAGGAAAATAAGATTTTCAAAAATACAGATTTCAGTATTTTGAGGCTCGAAGCCCCATTTTCGACGGGAAAAAAAGTCCGACATTATACGATTTAAAATAAAAACATAAAACACTGGCATGTAATTTACGTTAGAATAAATAGAATGGTTTTGAATAATAGATGAGAGTAAAATCTACACTTTACAGCCCGCCCACTTTTGGGGAAACCAACGCTGTCATTTGAACGGCGATCAAGCCTGAAGCCACAGAGATCTTCTGTTACTGTCCTTTCTTCTTAGAGGAAGTACAGAAACACGTATCTCTGGATTTGTTTTAATGTTTGAGGTGCAATAAAAAACACAGCAGCTTTTCGGCATTTTAAAATATTATTTTCTGCCTCGCTCATGAGAGTAACAGCTGGCGAAATTACAGCCTCGCCTACTGATTTCAAATGTGTGCTCTAAAATGATATTTATAAATGACTATTATCATTATTATAAGCAAGACAATAAATGGCAAAGATATGTAGAAAATAAACGTATTTAAGATACGTTCATAACAAACGTAACGTTGGGAGAAAATATGCTTCTAGAAGATATGTAGAAAATAAACGTATTTGAGATACGTTCATAACGAACGTAACGTAGGAGAAAATACATTTCTTGCTAAACGTAATTGAGAATGCAGTTTAGTTCTGTGGGAACGTAATTTTTAGGAGACAGGGTTGGTTTATTCACGCAATATAAACCAAAGTATAGCCTATAGCTGCAATATAAGTTAGTGTGCATGTTGTCGGACGTCCACTGACTAACGTAGAGCGTTCACACAGGATCTGCTGGTCATAAGATGTCCTTATGAACAGGAACACAAGCAGCCCGCTGGAGTCAGATCTCTAGATACCTCATCACTCCTCCGCTGCTCCGATACAAGTCCGGGCTGCGGTGGTTTGTTGATACATGTCGTCTTCTTCTGTTTGCTTTAACAGAGGCTACGTAGTTATGCAGCGCCCTCATCGTCAGTAAATGGAAGTACTACAAATAACCCCTTTTAGTGCAATTATTTCACACGTTTTGTTACACAGCTCGGAAAATATTACCGAGGTGCGGACCTCGGTGACCTCAATGGTGGATACGGCCATGGAGCCAGGTAAACAAGTTATGTAAATGTCAGTAAACTTCCAAGTTCTCATTCATAACACTCCGTTCGATGTCTCACTATGGGATGCGCCTCAACGCGTATGCAAACAGAAGCATCAATCTCATTACGCCAATCCTGATTGGCTGGTGATCTTGACGTCAACGTCAGGGAATCCACCCACCCTTTAAGTAGCTTGCGCTACGACGCAGCGTCATTCAAACACCTCTTCTCGCTTCAGAGCACATCTCGAATTATCAGTAACCGGGCTAGCTTAACGGTCCACAGACTGAACCCAAAGCTAACATTCGGTCGACGGGCGCTTGCCGGTTACTTTTTTGCTTTGCAAGAAGACTGAGCAATATTAACACACCAGTTAATATTGTAATCTGCCTCGCCATTCTTTCTGTCGAAATAACGGTAAGGTTTGATTTTTTCTTCAAGCTAGTAACATACCTGTTGCTAGTTTGTTCTTCCCTCCACACCGACACCACGGTAAAGAGGACGTTGTCTTTTCTCTCTCACACCAGAGGAGACGGAGATAAAAAGGGTATTAACACACCAGTTAATATTCTTTAAAGAATAAAATCTACACCGTCGCCTTTTTCCTTTCGGACTAACGGCAAGGTTGGATTTTTTCTCAGTAACGTACCTGTTACTAGCGCGTCCACTACACGCCGACACCCCGGCGATCGAAGATGGACCCTTCTCTCCCTCACACCAGAGGAGTCAGGGACTCGGAGGCTCGGCTATGCGGCTGCGGGTTTAAGATTTCAGGCACAGACTCACACCAGGTCTGCTCGTCCTGCCTCGAGCTGGAACACGCCCGGGAGGCTATCGATAACCCCGGCTCGTGCGGGCATTGTACCCGCTTCACCATGAAGAGCCTCCGCCGACGGTTAGCATGCCAAGCTAGCTTGTCGGGACAGGACCCCCTCATGTCCGCTGATTCGCCATCCGGCAATCAAGACATGGTGGCGTCCGCCGCAGAGATTGAGCCCCGCGCTGTGTCAGACTGGGGCTCAACAGCGACAACCGCTGAACCGGAGCCCCACGCCGTTTCAGGCTGGGACTCGGTGGCGGCAAGAGCCGCTAGAGCGGAGCCCCGCGCTGTGTCAAGCTGGGGCTCCCAATTGGACCTCACCATGGTTCCACCCGCGGAGGATGTCCTGGAGTTGGACTACATGGAGGACGAAGAGGATACCTCTGAGTTCCTCCTGTCTGACACGGGTGGGGATGACATCTTCGTTTCATCGGCTCAGGCTGCAAAGCCGGGAGCGATGTCCGCTCCCCCGGGTGAGAGCACACCAGCTTCGCCCGTCCTAAGCATGGACTTGCAGGCCGTGTGTCAACGCGCTGCGTCCAGGCTGGACATCCCATGGCCTGAAGTGGCCAAGGAGACCTCCAGATCTCGCTACGAGGGGAAGAACTTGCCCCAAGCTGCGATGACGAAGAGGCAGCTCCTTCCAGTCTTTCCGGAGATGCTGGACGAGGTGTCGGTCTCGTGGAGAGACCGTCCCTTCAGCAACAAGGCCCCAATCCAGGGTGCCTCCTCCCTGGACTGTGACGGTATGAAGAGGCGCGGCCTGCTCCGCATGCCGCCCATGGAACCGCTGGTGGCAGCCCACCTCCAACCGAGGCTGGCTTCGACACCAAGCAGGAACCCCATGCTACCGGCAAAGGCAGACCGGTTCCAGTCAGCGATGACCGAACGGGCCTATAAAGCCGCAGCTTTGTCCGCCAGGGCACTCAACATTTACTCGCTGCTGACCGCCTACCAGGCGGAGCTTTGCGAAGACATGTCGAGCAGACCTGAGCCTGCCGTGTGGGACGAGATCGCATTGATCACGGACATTTGCCTCCGTGTGCAGCGCTGTGCAGTCCAAGCCACGGGCAAAGCACTGGGAATGATGGTGGTACAGGAGAGAGCCATGTGGCTCAACCTGACCAACCTTCCAGACCGGGAAAAAGAGGATGTTCTGGACATGCCTATTGTTCCCGAGGGCATATTTGGCTCCGCTCTAGCTTCAATGCAGCTGAGGTGCGAGTCAAAAAGGAAGGGAGACGAGGCTCTCCAGCTCTGTCCAGCCGCCACCCCCAATGGTCCCGCGGCAGGCCTTCACTCAAGCTGTCTCACGTCCTGCCCGGTTCAAAATACCGAAGCAGCAGAGACCGCAGCCCATCCTGGGTCCCCAGCCCGGGCACGAGGCAAGAGGGAGCTGGCCAAGAATATCTCCGGTCCCGGCAACTGCCGCTCAGGCGCAGCCGACCCAGGTTTTCAGCCACCAGGCGAGGAAGAAGAAGCGGGCGGCCTGACAGCCTCCTCTCCTCTCCTCGATGAAGGAGCTGGAAGTTCCCTGTTCCCCAGCTCCAGAGCACGTTCCAGTGTTGGATGCTCATGTGTTTTCGGGGTGCCACCATGCCCCTATCTTTCCGCCACCTCGAGTGATGCCAGAACATCATCCTCAAGTTCGCGCCAACAGGGAAATGGACTTAACGTCAAAGACAGCAAGTTCCGCTGCCTGTTTAAGTCACACAAACACATGTCATCATTGTTGTTTTCAAAATAAATCATTTTCCACTGTCGTTTCCAGGCTTGAAGCCAAGGGCGCATTCAAAAATGAAAAGAAAAACAATAAACAGTCTGTCGTCTGCCCCTCTTTTGAGAGCGGCTACGGCCTCTCTCAAAAGGCGGACAATAGACGAGATTGTGAAGGCACCACCGCCACGCGCATGCGCAGTGTCGGCCGGGGTTGTCAACCCGGGGTACCACCGTGTTCAGACACTAGAGGGCCCCATAACACAACAAATAGAGACACTGAGGGCAGACGACAGAGCTGTGACATCTCCGCTCGCTTTGAGAAGCGAAAAGTGGAGGATGCTCACAGATTCTGCTTGGGTTTTCAAGACAGTAACACGGGGCTACAGGCTCCAATTCGCTGTCACCCCCACTCACTTCTCGGGCATTCTGTATTCACAGGCCCGGGGAGAGTCAAACCCAAAATGTTCCCACACAGCTGATTTAAAAGAAGCAGGTGGGTTCTATCTCCTGTGTGTTGTGTGAACTCGCCATATTAGCTACTAACTGTTCTTCTTCATGTATTGTGTTCGTTTTGTTGTGTTTTGTTCTTGTTCTTCATTTGTTATTTACGGGCGGCTGGCTTTTAGGCGCAATACCGCCACCTGGATTATATATAGTGTAATACTGCCCTGAGTGACAGACTTTTTTCCCACTCGTAAAAAAAGGCGTATTCGCCGTGTGACTGCATGTGCCGAACCGTGACGTCAGAACCGTGACGGTACGGGACGAATACGGATACCGTTACACCCCTAGTGCTTATGCTAACATCATAAGACAAAAGTTGGTTCCGTGTTGTGTGTAGTGAGAATGCGCTAGAGTGAGGGGGGCCCCCAATCCTAAACTCGTTTAGGGCCCCCAAAAGTCTAGGGCCGGCCCTGTCCTCAGCTATGGTTTAAGCTCGCTGATTGGATGTTTTAGCCGCAATGCAAGCTGGGATTTGGTGTTTATATGATATGAAATCGGATAAACATTTTAAAAGAATAAAATAATACTTAATTCCGAGTGTTCTTGCTTTTCTCTTTGAAAGTCATCACATAACGGCATTGTAATACACGGTTCGGCTGCATTACATATTACAGATCTGCCGTAGTTCTTTATTTATAGAGCCCTGATGAGAAGACCTTTGGAAAAACTGGAAGAAATGCCGCCGAAACTGAATACTTGACGTGGACAACAATTCAACAATTAAACAACATCTTCAATTTCTCTTACACACTACGTCTGCTTGCAGTATCAACACTAATTCGGCTGACTTTTACATTTGATCTAATTCATAGATAGGTTATATTTACACCATAACGGTGCACAGCTGATAGAAAGGGACTTATAGTTTTTAAAGATATTACTGATTTTCTTTGAATATAAGAATGTAAATACTGAGTCTGAAATAGTATAGCAATATGCTGTAAAATTATGTGAAAGCATGAATAAAACTACACATATTCAGATGTTGTACATACATAAGTGTCCTACACTAATAATACAAAGTTATTATGGCTGTGTGTACCTTTTGTGCACCGCCTAGTGGTTAAAGCGCGTTATTGAATTATTGTTTTTATGTGTTATATTTGATTAGTACATACTTTCATAGGGGAAAGTAGAAGGTCAATGATAGAAATATAAAATTAAAAAAATCAAGAAGATACTATAAGTGATCTCTACAATAAAACAGTTTAGTGCAGGATGTACAAAGATATTAATAGGAGGAGGTGCAAAACAGAAAAACGAATAAACCTTTATTTAAACATTAAATAATACTTTAGATTAAGGTCTTATTTTAAATAACAAAAAACCTTGGGGGTATCTATCTACAGATAAATATTAAGCCTGACAAAGTACTTAACGTCTAATATATTGCTTTCCTGCAATGTTAACTATGTTGAAGCACTTATTTTAACTGATATTATACACATTAATTATACTCTTATGTATGTAGATAGTATAAGAAATGTGCAGAATATGACAGTTTAATGGTGGAGGTACACACATATTAATAGATGTCTTGTAATGCACTGTTGAGGAACCTGTGACCCAAGATTTTCATTCATTGCATAACTATACCGTAGTTGTGTATATGATATGTCAATAAACCTTTGAAAATCTTGAAATCTTGAAAGGGATGTGCAAAATAACAATTATATACAGTCTTTAATTAACTATTAGTAGAGAATAACGAGTAATGAATATACTTTATTACTCGTTTCCATTCATGTCAATTGCAGATACATGTTTAGTCTTCTCAAGCACCAACTATCAAATATCTCTCCTGTTTGTTGGCACTTGACAATCACCTTCCCTGAATTCTACTCAGGTGTAACTAAAGTCTGATTTAAGGGTTGTTTATATTTCACATCATTAATCAGAATCTGCAAAGTAACTCAAATAAATGTAGTGGAGTAAAAATACCAGGTTAACCCTCTGAATTGTAGTGGAGTAGAATTACAAAGTTACAATGAGCTGTCATGTGGTTATATAATGCTGCGCATTATGGACACAAGCGATTTTCACAGATTTATTAATTATATGTTTTACATTTGATAACACCAATGTGTTTAATACTGGCAACTTCTAATTGTGTGAAAAACGAAAACGTTCAGTAGAGATGTCCCATAGAACATTTTGCGAAACACAATAGCCAGCATGTGTAGTTCTGGGGGGGGCGTTCGATTCCAGTTTTGGATAGTCTGCCGTGGTTTCGTTCCATTTCAAGCAGCTGTTTGACGCTCGGCGTAAACTTGGCGCACTGCCACTCCAACATCCAATCCCAGAGCCTGAAGATTAATCACGGGGACTGTAGTCCTAAACGATAGCTGGGGATTATGGGTAGTGTAGTGTCTTCGGCCATCCTAAACTCCTAGAGGCCTACGTCTGTTTTCGGTTATTTTTATTTTGAAATTCAGTTCCTGACGGACGCCACAACAGCCCGAGATTATGGAATTAAACCAATAAATAAAAGCAAGGATAATTGTGTGTTATTGGTGAGTAAATAACAGTGTGTTATTTTGAAAAGAATAACAAATTAGAAGGAAAAAAAGATTTAAAAAATACAGATTTCAGTATTCTGAGGCTCTGAGCCCCATTTATTTTCCTCACAGACGGCAACAAAAGTCCGAAATTATACGATTTAAAATAAAAGCAATAGTTGTGGCTTGATATTGAGTAAGAACATGTTTTTATGAACCACACAGCTTCCGGTCTTCCACGACCCGACCGGAGAAAAAGACGTGCTGCAGGCATGAAATACATTACCAGTAGAAATACATTGCTTTTAAAATCGTGCTGTGCAACACAAAAAAAAGGGGGAAATCGTGTTGGTAAACACGAATCAATAGATTAAAAATCGTGTTGGTGAACACGAAATGCCATGAGACTGGGTTGGTTTGTCAAAGCTGCATTGTTTTGAACTGTGTTGTTGATGTGTGTATGACATGCCTAATGAATATGTCAACCTTGTTTAATGCAGAATGCTACCAAACTTGCAGTATGCCTTTCTGTATATAAATATTTGTACTTATTGCTTTCTTGTCATGCAGTTGTGAAGAGGAGATTACAGATTATTTCCTGGGCGCTTTTTCAAAACAAATAATATGCTAAGATGTTCCCCTGTTGATATGGAATGTAAAGACTGTCATGTTGACTTTGAGTGATGTTCATTGTTTGTATCTTTGAATCCTAACAAACCTGTTCAATACATGTCCAATGTTTATTTGTTTGGATGTTTTAAAACCTGCATTGTTTGTATTAGTTAGCCGTCTTCTGCTTCCTGTAATTACCGTTGCATTGCTACATTTTTTGCCAGCAATTGTTGGCAATTTCATTTGGTAGACATGGCTAATCATCAATCAATGTTTTTTATTTGCGTTGTCTGCTGCTTTACCTTAACCAGTTGACATTGTCCTCCTCTGCAACATCTAGTGACTTGACAGACCATAAACTTTAAGAGTTTACCAACTTAAATATAAAGGTGCCTAAAACAAACCATCACTGATCTGGTCTAATTATTTTTTCTACAAGTCTACAAGAGTGAGTTAATCACAGCGTCTGGGCCTCTCTAGCCATGATCTTTGTACAACACTCTCAGATAAAGCTTTTAAAATAAGAGTTAGATAAGGATGCATCTTCCTTGTTGGCAGATGACCTGAATTTTGTACCCCCAACAGACAGAATTTTCCCTGTATTCGGCAGGTGCTCATTTTATGTCTGTTCATATTGATAAGATTAGCTTCAAAATTATTCAGCATCTCTTAAATGTAGCCGGATTTTTTTTCCTTGTATTTCTGTTAACACTTGTGTAATGATGTCACAGTTGTTTGTTACATACTGTCATCCAGCTGTTTTATTCGCAGGCTATGATTATATTGAACATTATTGGCAACATTGCTCTGTGTACACACAACAAAACAAAATTGTACAATCTCATCAAAACATTTCTCACTTTTTGTCAAAACTCCACAGGGTTCATTAAACAAGTATTTATTCAATTTGTCTGTTTTTACAGCAACTTTCTGTAAAATATAATCTTTGCAATCTTTATTTACAGTTCTGACTTCCTGAGAGCTCTGCTTTTTATTCAAACGCCACCCTGTGCTGAAACATTGTGGTTGAATAAAGAGCAGACCCCTCCATTAGTGAATGTGTTTTTCCATGTGTTATTTTCCCCATTTGGTCCTCAATAATAATTTGAGCTGGTGGAGTAATGACAGCACACTTTTAGTAGAGCACATTTCTTGCAGGATTACATCAAAGTGTTTTATACTGTAAGAGCGACACAAACAAAGATAAAACATTACAGGAAGTTAGTCTCTATTTTGTTTCCTTAAAGCAAAAAGGTTTTCTGAAAAATTTGAAAAACATGTGCTATGCTTTATGAACGCAAATGAAAACTAATTTGTAGGTAATGGGCTAAAACAAGCCACATCACTGGTACGGTGCTCTAAAAGCAGACATGTCTCTAATGAATTTCTTTCATCAAACATACAATATGATGTTTCTGTTTTTGTGCAGATCCTCTGACTATGGAAGCACCTATAGCAAACTCAACGACAAAGTGGGCTCAAGGACAGTTTTGAGTTACCTGTACGTCTGCCCTACCAACAAACAGAAGGTCAGCATTTCTCTGTTGCTTTTATCTCTGATCCCTCACAGTCTCGCCATCAAATTACAGATTTTTTTTCTTTAAATTGCTGCAAAATGACGGTACCTCTGTCCTTCTCTCCCTCTTCTAATGCCATATCCCTCGTCTGACCCTCTGTACTTTAGATAATGATGCTTAGCGACCCAGAGGTAGAGAGCGCTGTTCTCATCAGTTCAGATGAAGGGGCAAGCTTTGAGAAGTATCCCATTAACTTCAATATCCTGAGCCTGCTCTTCCACCCTGCACAGGAGAACTGGATACTGGCGTACAGTCATGACGGCAAGGTAGATTCTGAGTGAATCCACAATGAAGATAATATATGATGCTGAAAACAGTTTAAATTTCTTTTTCAAATAAATGTGTTTCTTCTTTCGATGTGATTATAGCTTAGCTCCTCATTAACATTAACTTCCTCCTAAAACTTTAAGAGTGATGAAGATCGGCCTCATTTTTTGTCTTGCAGCTGTACAGTTCAATAGACTTCGGGAGGAAATGGCAGCTTGTGCACGACAACGTGATGCCAGGCCGATTCTACTGGTATGATTATGTAGACCCTATTTTTGTACAGTTGACTACAGTTAATTTGCATAATGATAGTGTTCATGACCCAAAGCTGCCAGAAGGATCCCGTGATCTCTTGTCAAAAACAGATCTCCTCCCCATGGCAGTCGAGCACAAAACCCATTATATCCATGTCACGTACCGTAGACCTGAAGTAATGGTATGCTTCTTTTTCATAGCACAAACATGACATGCTGTTTTTGTTGTCGCTGTCATTAAGTAATCTCGACTGCTCGGGCACAAAGCGGTGAATATTGATGTGAGGCCGTTTATCCCTCTTTGTCATGCTACGTGTCAAACCCAAGAGTGTTTTTAAGCCATGAAAGAACGGGCATTTGTTGGAGGACGTCCTCTCCACATGCTTGAACAGCGAGGCGTTAGATAAATAAGAACAACGCAGCGGGTACAGCGGCACCCGAAACAATGCTCTTGAAACCGTTCCTTCATGCACATTGTCAGAGAGTTATTTTTCTAAATGGTGTTGCAGCCACCTACAATACATTTGCTATGGTTGATGTCTCTGATAATAGCTTATTTCTGTTGTGTCCTGTTTTGAATTGAGATGAATTGCAGCTGGTGACTTTCACTTTTCAGGGGATAAAAACATCTTTCTATAGGTTTAACAGAATAGAGATGTCCATCTACAGCTGTGACACTCAGCATGTCCTCCCATCTCTTATCTAATGTTCCCTTTTCTTCCCCATTTACACTTCTGTCTGCTCCTCTCTAACGTCTCCTCCTCGTGCTCTTTCAAGGGCGGTAATGGGGCTGGACAGAGAATCAGATGTGGTCCACATCGAGGCGCGCATCGCAAAAGGCCGTGAGTGCTGCACTCCAGTCCGCCACAGCCGCAAGACCCTCAGGACCCCTTGCCTCTCATTTAGAGCAAGGTCACGGGGAAGACGAGACCCGTTCTGTTGTCGAGATTGGTCCCTAAAGTCTAGTAAAGCATAATAGGTGTCTCCTGACAAAAACGGAGAGTTTTAGCGGGTTGATGGATGTTTCTCTTCTTTAATCTATCCCCTGTGTCTCATAGAAAAAACTCACCTCCTTCCCATCTAAACAGCATGATAGATTCTGTCAAACCAATTATAAGGGGTTTCCTGTTCTATACTCATACTTAAATTCCTCCTGTGGTGAGAAAATCTGTCTCTGAATTAGCATACAAACTACTATCTCGTGAAAAAACTAACTTATTTTGTACTCTGACACAATGCAAGTACTGCAATGCATTACTGCGTTGAATCTCAGCTAATTTGGATCTCAAAACGGGCAAATATCCACTGTAAAAGTAGTTATTGAATATTTTCTTTATTATTTCTACAGTTACCCAAGCTTGAAATTGTTCCAGGACTGTAAACTTAGAGTCTGTTTAGCATATATATATATATATAATATATAGCAGCTCCAGTGAATACAAAGTGCATTTTGAAGGTGTAAATGGTTGTAATTTACTTCTGATTGATTTTCTTTCGCCTCTCCACAGGTGCCCAGTACGTGAAGTGCAGAGCCCAACGATGCACAGAAGGCAACAAACTGTACCTTTTCCCTGGATATGTAGACACCAACTCTATGGTTGTGCAGGATGAATATGTTTTCACACAGGTTTGATTAGTGATAGATTACTTTTCTTGCTAAAACGCCATCTTTTCACGCACATGTTTCTGAAATTTGATTTTCTTGTTGTTTTTTTGTGCATCCAGTTCATGCTTTTCCATCAAAGCCCACATAATGGCTTTCCCCCCACACACCTGTTCCCCACTTGCCCAATGTGTGTTTTGATTATGTTTTGTCTCGTTCATGTGAAGGCACACTCTGTGTTTGAGTTTCCGCACAGACATACTCCCTGCCTGAAAAATGTATATGCTAGCTGACATCACAAGGCAAAGGAACTGTGAATAGACAGGTTGGTGTCCTTATTACCGTTCACTCCGACTTTGACTCCAATTAGACAGCAGCATTCAGGGTCATTATTAGAAATTTAATTTTCAAATGCCCTCTGCTGTCATTGATTTCTATCCATAGCTAAGTCATTTTCTCTCTGCTGGTCAGATTGATGCATCTGATCATTCTTGTTGGACTCCCGCTAGGTTTCAGAAGAAGACAAAAAGACAGTAGCTTTCTAGAGCTCAGTGTGTGGAGTAAATCACTTTTCCATTTGGAATAAAAACCCTTATATGTTTGCTGTTGGTATTTCCATGTATTTATCCAGAGATTTAATCTTTTGATATGATATGATGTCGCAGCAGCAATACTTTAGTGGTGACCCAGTTTCACTTCCAACACATTTAATCCACAGTCTTGATTGGAATGTCTGCGATGTAAGAATGAAAATGTATGAAAAAAATACATCACAGCGTGATTCAGAAATTGTGATTCAATAAAATGCCCCAATTGCATTAAGCTGAGATGAGATTCACCGTCAAGGCAGAGGCAGACACAAGGAAGATGTCTGGTGAGAATAACTGGACACAGATAGTGTCTGCGCGGCGCTGTGGTGGCACGGATGACTTTCCGGTGACTTTCATTGCTCTGGGCAGTTGGATTTAACTTGACAAAGAGTAATGAGGTTATCGATTGGGCTACAACGAAATAAGCAGTCTTCAACACCTCCAAAGTCTCTTGGGAGCGAAGGAACAGCCAAGTGCAACATCCTCAAAAATCTGGCCTGGGAAAATGCAGCTCATTGATATTCGATAGATTATTCCATTAGTGCCCTAATGTAGTGTGTTGGGGGACAAACACCATCCTTCTAGTTGATTAGAAAATAAGCAATCAAGAAGTGTTGCCTGGTCTGTAAGTGGACAGGAAAGTGGTAGTGCATTAAGATGTCCAAGACACGCAGATAAAGCCAACACAATTTTCAGTGCCTCTAAGCTACAGTAGAGACTAATTGTGATAATGATGATCATTTCTGTTGTGCTTGTAATTTTAGTCTGCTTTTGACACTGTCGATTGAAATTGCAAGGGGTTTTATCAAGTCAGTTACGCGATTAAAATGAATACACCTCCTTCAGGAGATATTTTATCTTTCATGTCCTCATTTCACATTTGGGATGTGGCTCTGTTTGTAGAAGAACTCCCATCCTATTTTGTTTTCTCATTTGCAAGACAGTCTACATAGTCCGTCTATGTAAGAAAACTCATGGCATCAATCAAAATGCAAATAACAGAGTGGCTGACCTCAAAGGAAGAAAAACAAGATGTTAAGTGAAGCAACACTAAAATATGCATATGTGTGTCTCTTTAAAACATGACAACGCTTCTTTGACTTCATTGCAAAGGTAACCAAGTCAGGACGAGCCAGCTACTTTGTCTCCTACATGAGAGAGTCCTTCAAGCGGATGAAATTACCGAAATACTGTCTACCGAAGGTAAGCAAGAAAGAAACCAGCAACCATGACTGTCAGATAATAACAGATGTATTATCATAGAAAAACATGATTATTGTTTTGTTTTATAGACTACAAGTCGCAGAACAGTAAGAAATGTCACTCTTACAGAAGCTCATGATCTCTATTTAAATGCTCTTATGTCTCCACCTGTCTTTCTCACTCATTCTCTGGGTTCATCTGTCTCTCTTTCACACCTCCAGGACATGCACATTATCAGCACAGATGAAAAGCAGGTCTTTGCTGCGGTTCAGGAGTGGAACCAGAACAACACTTACAGCCTTTACATCTCAGACTCCCCGGGGGTCTACTTTACCCTTTCATTAGAGAACCTGAGAACCAGCAGAGGACCCGCCGGTAACCTGCTGGTCGACTTTTACAAGGTGCGTAATTACTCCGCTGTCTCTGCGCCACTAATGCCCCTTTCAGTTACTTCACATAGTAGTAGAAAGCACTACCAAACTATGATTGTGATTATAGAGGGGCAGCAGCTACCAATGTTTTAGTATCAATTATTTATTTTTTTACTTCATTTGTTGGTTTTGTCTATAACATGTTTTATTACTTTGTGTTTATGATCCTGAGAGGACATATTTAAATTGTTTGTTTTATCTGATCAACCTTATAAAATCCAAAGAAATTCACTTACATAAAGATACATAAAGTAGTACAACAGCAAATCCTCAGTTAAGCTAAAACACAGTACAAAAAGGAGGTTCTTTACTTTAGTATTTCCATGTTATACTACAATACCTCTACTCTACTTTTGAGAGGTCATTATTGTACTGTTAATGCCACTACATTAACTTAACAGTTATTGTTGAAAATGTTGCAGATTTTACTTATAAAACATAACATGATTCTATAAAATATAATGCATTTTTACAAAAATAAACGATTAAAAAGTGCACTCAGTAGAGTTCAGATCTCCATCAGGTGTGTATAACTTTGGGACTGGACTCTCCAGGCAAGCCTTTTTTTATTGAATTGAAACTGAACAAAATCAAACGAAATAGTAGATTCCTAAAATATAATTAAAAAGCAAAGCATATCAAATGAGCCCCTACTCAACGTGTGGCAAGTACTGCTTTTTAATTCATCAATAATAATTAACAAAGATTAAAACAATATTAACACTGTCAACTCACATTCATTTAATACTTTTATGTTTGTTCAACTAATCATTTCAGCTCTAAAGCATCATGAATATAACTGTTTCTCCGGGAAAATACTATAGATAATGAATGCATCTTTGCTGTTGTCCTTCCTAGGTTGAGGGGATAAACGGGATGTATCTTGCCAACAAACTGCTGGACAGTCTTGTCAAGACTTTCATCACATACAACAAGGGACAAACATGGGCCCTGCTGCCAGCTCCTGCTGCTGATGTGGCTGGAAATAACCTTCATTGCATTCTGGTGAGCTTGAGCTTGAGCCTGTATGCTGGAGTGAATGTATGCTGTTTTTCATGTGAAATGAAGTTTATGACATCCATCATTCATCAACTGTTTCAACCTCATCAGCTGTACATTGGATGTTCTTTGATTCAGAGCCATTTCTTGCACAGGGCGATGCGCCAGCTTCACCATCAGCCTCCTAAATGTTCGAGGAGATGCTCGGCAGGAATGTTCTTATTATCGGTGTGAAGCACAGAGTGTCTTTGTGTGTCGTTCCAGGGGTCCAGACTTTCCATTAACCTCTGTGATTTCAATGTACTACCTGTAGTCACACTGGACTAATGAATGTTAGATTACAATGAATTACATTATGGGGCTGTGTTGTTATTCAGCAGACATGTTATTAATCTAATCCAGTTAGTATGTTCTTTAGAGTCTATTGGAAGTGATGTGAATTGTTAATGGCGTGTTTCAGGGTGTCTCTTTGACATACAGATGACCGTCATACTCTCTTCTGCTTCTGACCCCCTTCCAACCTCTGCTGTTTTCATGTATTGATGTTTTTCAATGTGCTTTAATCTGAGAGATGAGTGGAAATGATTTGAATCAATTTTTCCAGTTTTATCACCGAATCTTGCGGAATTTTAATTACATGCCTTGTTTGCTTTAGAATGAAACAATTCAAATGCCCTCTGTGTCATCTCAGCCATTTTCTCTCTTTTTATCCAGGCAGAGGAGTTGAAAGAAACAAAGTATCTTTGTTTTATAAATGCTATCTGAGTATGTTAGCACTTTCCTCTCAACGGCAAGCATACTTTGAAGGCAAAGCTAATTATAATTGAGTAGATCTGCCTGATGCGTATTGTCTCAACATGTTCTACAATGGAAATCCTTTTTATTGACAGCCATTTTGTTCGCTGCATCTGCATCTGGAGATGTCGGAGAATCCATACACGTCCGGACCCATCACCAGCAAAAAGTCTGTGCCAGGAATCATCGTGGCTACAGGTAGAGTTACATAAAGGAAGGGCATTTGATGTCGTAGATGTAACTGATCAGATTAAACCGAAGGTATCATCTCAGATAAATGCATTGTAGCAGTGCAACCACTAAAACAGACAAACTAATAACACAGTGCCCTCTTTCTGTCATTGAAATCTGATACTAAAACTCTTACATCTTATATTTTGGGGGGGGAGATGATTAGGTTGCAGTCATAAATGTGTCCTTCAGTGGAAAATAGGGACATGCACAGGTTTCACAATATAACTCTTACCGATTTTACGAGTTGGTTGTCGATAAAGGTGTGTTATGAAGTTCCTTTGCTATGTAAATACAAACTTGAGTGAAATTATTCATGTTTTTGTCCTCAGGGAACATCGGAACAGAACTATCCTCCACTAACCTTGGGATGTTTATAACATCTGACGCAGGGAATAGTTGGAGACAGGTGGGTACACACATTGATTCCTTTAACTTAAACAGAACGTGTATTCGTGAGTGAAGCAAATGAGTGATTTTAATGTGCACTAAAACAGGTTTTCGACGAAGAGCACAACGTGTGGTTTCTTGACAATGGAGGGGCTCTGCTGGCGGTCTTACATTCTCCGACGCCTATTCGACACTTATGGTAGGTATAGCTGCTCTTCAACACCACATGATATCCTAATTACTTTAGGTGGAAGCTGTAGGTGTTGGAAGAGTAGTGGACAATTACCTGGGTATAATTTCGTTTGTTACTGGGTTTAATGCAACATGATTACATTCAATGTTTTGAAATGCTGATGGGCTAACTGCATGATTATTGTATCGTCACTGCGGCTTCAAAACTGTCAGAATAATTTTCAACAGAGGGGAGTCTGTTGTGGCTTTGTACTCTGGGCTGGATATGATGGTTTGAGTGCTTTTATGTAAATGAAAAGTGGAGCAGGGTGGAAATATGAGACTGAAAATGCCCTCATAAGCCCCTCATATTGTGGGCGCTTTGTAACACTATCTACTTTGATGTCCCTGAACATTACGGCCCTGTCAAAAGTGATTAAGCTCCAGGAAAGGTGATTTGAAACAGCCCAAATCTATTTATAATGCTACAATCTGAGTCATATCTCTCTCTTCTGTTTCATCACCTTCACATTTTCTCTCGGTCGAGGAACAGTTGTTCTGTTGTTCGACTCGATTATTTTTGACAATGTGGGAAATCTGAGCTACCTCATTTTTCAACTGTGGCAAAAGCTAAATCACCTGAAGTCGTGTATAATATTTCTTTTTGTACCTTGTTTTTCACTGCTTAACCTCTGTGCTTGTGATGTTTCAAGCTGTATGCCAACAAAAAAACAATATATTTAGCCACTCCGAGAAGATAAACATGGCTGGATGGACACAATGACTGATGTGATCATGTGTTGACAGCTGTTGTTGTTTTCTTTCCTCAAGGATCAGTCTAGACGAAGGAAAAAAATGGGATCGTCACAGTTTCTCCTTGGCACCGCTGTATGTGGACGGAGTTTTAATGGAGCCAGAATCTGACAATCACATTATCACGTAAGCGAACAAGTCCAGTTCAGCACGGGTAAAAGCAATAATATTAGAGAACTAGCTCTTCTGTGAAGGAAAACAAACATCCACCTTTTCCTATCTTGTCTGTCAGCATAAAGACAGACTTCAGATCTGCAGTTGCTATTCTTATATGATCATATCAGAAGTTTGTATATGTTAAGATAAGATGGTCTTATCTGAAATGAGCATTTATGAAACATCTTCCAGTTTCTTTGGACACTTCAGTCATCGCTCAGAGTGGCAGCTGATCAAGATTGACTACAAGGGCCTGTTTAGCAGGAGATGCATGGACGGAGATTATCAAACATGGCAACTACACAACAAGGTAAGAGGAATATTAAACATTATTGATTCAATGATCGCTTAAGCAGATGCATGTTTGTCCATGCGTCATGACTTTAAACACAGCACACTCGCTTTACACAAGAACAAAAACACGTATTTCTGTCCAGCTTCTCTTTACAGAGTTTCTTGTGAAAATCATATTTGTCTCTGTTTGATAGGGGGAGCTGTGTGTGATGGGCGAGAAGCAGATCTATATGAAGCGCAGGCCAGGCAACCGTTGCATGCTGGCCCAGGACTATTCGAGGATCTATTCCTCAGAGCCATGCCTCTGCACAGCGTATGATTTCGAATGGTAATGACTTCTTCTCTCAGCTACATCACATTACATTACATTGCATTTAGCTGACGCTTTTATCCAAAGCGACTTACAATAAGTACATTCGACCAGGAAGACACAACCTTGAAGAAAACAGAATCATAAAGTACATCAGGTTTCATAGAGCCAAGTATTTCAAGTGCCACTCAACTGGCTATAGATAAGCCAGCCCTTTATTAGTATATAAGTGCTCTGTTAGCAGTTCTTTGTTAGTAATTCTATCGCTCGAGGTGGAGTCGAAAGAGATGAGTTTTCAGTCTGCGCCGGAAGGTGTGTAAGCTTTCTGCCGTCCTGGTGTCAATGGGGAGCTCATTCCACCATTTTGGAGCCAGGATAGCAAACCCACGTGTTTTTGCTGATGGGAACTTGGGTCCCCCTCGCAGCGAGGGTGCAGCGAGTCGTTTGGCTGATGCAGAGCGTAGTGCACGCGCTGGGGTGTACAGTTTAACCATGTCCTGGATGTAGGAAGGGCCAGATCCATTCGCAGCATGGTACGCAAGTACCAGTGTCTTGAAGTGGATTCTAGCAGTTACAGGAAGCCAGTGAAGGGAGCGGAGGAGCGGCGTGGTGTGGAAAAATTTAGGAAGGTTGAAGACCAGACGAGCCGCTGCATTCTGGATGAGCTGCAGAGGTCGGATGGCACATGCAGGTAGACCAGCCAGGAGGGAGTTGCAGTCGTCTAGGCGTGAGGTGACGAGAGCCTGGACCAGAACCTGCGTTGCTTTCTGGGTCAGCTGGGGACGCATCCTCCTGATGTTGTAAAGCGTGTATCTGCAGCAACGGGTTGTAGCAGCGATGTTTGCAGTGAAGGACAGGTTGTTATCTAGGATCACACCCAGATTCCTTGCAGTCTGGGTCGGGGAAACAACAGAGGTGCCGATGTTGTCAGGTTAAGAGTGGGACTATACGGTAACTGAGACTTTTATCCTCAGTGATCCTTAATTTCTTCCCTTACGTGTTTATCAAACAGCTCCTCTCCTTTGAACATCTAATTCACTTGTACTTAATTACGGATGCTTGGAGACATTTGTTATGAAAAACGGCTGTATCAGTTTGCAGAACTTCATATGCTTTAATATCCATCATATATTGCACATTTACTTGAAAAACAATATGACTATATTCCTCAAATCTAATTATAGTTTAAAAATTGTAGTTGTGAGTTTGGAACTTTTCATCGTGCTACTGTAATTTGCATAATGTCAAGTAATTTATTAGAATTCAATAAATAATGAATGCCTAAATTAATTTTAAATATATTTTTTCCATCTGTCTGAAATTCTGTTTGATCCTTCTTGTCTGACAATCATGTCTCTAGTTATGGTCTTAAAATATGCCATGAAGCGCCAACTGCAAAGCTATTGCCCCACTACAAATGCTTGTAGAGGCTAGATTATGTTATGGTGCAGTGTTTATCATTGTATGAAGTGTCATGTCTTTTTTGGCAGTGACTATGGCTGGGAGCGCCAGACGAACGGGATGTGCTCACCAGCTTTTTGGTTCAATCCAAACGGGGTAGCTAAAAGCTGCAGCACCAGCCAAAGCTTTCTTAACAGCACAGGGTAAGTGGCCACCAATGTTCAATCCATCACAAAACAATATTATTCCACTCCTGCTTGTTAGTCACGTTGTCTCGCACAAACAAAATAATGGTTCACTTCCTCAGTGGTTTGGATGAAAGGCTCAGAGTAGAGCTGAATAAAGTAACCTGCTGTAGACTGTGTCCCAATTTCATTATACATAATGATGGCGAGCCTTTTCTGGGAATGAAGCATGTTCACATCCAAAAAGTGACAAAATAGGCCAGTATACATATTTCTTTAAATCTGTGTGCTCTTGATCTCCACTTTGAAGAAGAAGAGTTGCAGAACTTATTTGAATTCAGTGATCAGAACTGATCATTGAATTCATATTGGATCGTGGTAAAACAGCTCCAGAATTATTTCTGAAGTGTTCAATCTTTGGTAAAACGTGCTGCTTTCTTTTTATAGAGTTTAGTCAGCAGTAGATTATTCTAGATTCCTTATGATTGATTTACATATATGTACTTCAATGAATGAAGACTTCGGTACAGGCTGTATACAATGAGAATAAGTATAAAGCATATAAAAGCATTATTTGTATTCACTCTGTCTCAAAGGTATCGGAAGGTTTTGTCCAACAACTGTAAAGAGGCAGGGAGGAATGTGTACTCTCCCAAGAGGCAGGCGTGTCGTCCCCGACCCCCCCGAGGCCTGCGGCTGTCCACCAGTCATGGAGAGCTCAGCTCCACTGTGGGAAGCAACGTCACCTTCATGCTCTACCTCGACGACGTGAGACTTATCGCCTAAAAGATCTTGTAGTGCTAATGTAGCACCCAATACAAATGATCAATTACTATCCAAAAAGGTCTCAAATCACCCGTTACGGGTCCAGAATATTCTGTAAAAGCCTGCTATAGTATGACAATTTCTTTGCATTCAAAACATGAAAATGTTTTGGCACCTTTTGAATGTTTTTAAGGTTTTATTGCATACTAGTCTAGGATTTCTTATGAATATTTTCTGTTTATTTTTTTGTAACATACTTAATTATGCCAATTTTATTTACAAAATGTCATGGCATACTACTATGACATATTAAGAGAAATGTATTTCTTTACTTTGTTATGATGATTTCATGGTATAAGTAGTATGACTTTTTTCTGACATCCTATACTATGGATTTTTTATCGATTTTTATAGAATACTTTACAATTACATGTTTTGCCACATTTTGATGACATCTTCATCTATAGCTCAGGCTGAGGGTGTGGGTTTGTTCCGCATAGAAGATTAGTACGTTTTAAAGGCTGTTGTCAAAGGAAAGACAAAGGAACTAGGCTAGTGAAGATCAACTAATCCTTGGTACTTTTTTTTATGACCTCTGAAGTTCTGTTTTTACTTTTCCTCTTCTTTTCTCTGTTGAATTTCTGTCTCTGAACATTTATATTCACCTGCAAAGTGTTTGTGACACAGCTGATAGTACGTCTCAGCACAGGCACTTTCGTGGTGGACTTCACTTGTATTCCTTCTAATTGAAGCATCCTATCCTAAGCCGTGTTGACAGATGTCATGTCTTAACGTCTGTCCACAGGGAGACTCGCTGAATACCAGCATCCAGCTAGACTTCGGAGACGGCATCAAGATCATATACTCTAACTTGAGCAGGACGGATGATGGCATCGGCCACATCTACCGAGCGACTGGGATTTACCGAGTGACAGCTATGGCTGAAAACAGCCAGGGATCTGACAGCAGCATACTGTTCTTACACATCACCAGTATGTGAATAAGAAACATCATTACTCAGTCCTGTGGCAGTGCATATAGCACGAATCTCTTCTCTTTCATGGATAGTCACGTCCCCACTCTGCTGAATTCCATTTCAGTCATGGCTGCATTCTTTTGCATGCATTTTAGCCTTGGTATACGGAAAAACACACACCTGGAGCTAAATGTACATGAGCTGTAAATGCAGTAGGACTCAATGTTTGATGAATTTGTGTGTGTTTTACGTGTACTTGCATTTATTTGTATGCCATGTTTATAATGTATGTATGTACGATGTGTGCAGGTCCAGTGGAGCGGGTATATCTCTCCGCTCCTATCGTAGCCATCAGGGGGAAGGAGGTTAATCTCACTGCGGTGGTTTGGCCGAGTCACACCAGAACATTGACCTTCTTCTGGTGGTTTCACAACAGCTCCGAGGTGAGAAGCTTCTCCGCCCACTCCCACTATTGTTCCCCACACAAACACTTGCTGTCCTGTTTACCACAGTATTTTCCATCTTCTCTTATCTTGTTGAGTAAATCCACAAAGCCTTCACACAAATCATGTAAAATGTGACTGCACGTGACTGCGTTTCTGCGGTAGCCAGCTAGGATGGCTAGTCCTGTTTATTTATCACGTTGATTGTTTTCACGGCGGCAGCTCCTTATTATACAGTGTGTCAAGGGCTGCATGTACGGCGTATTCTATATTCAGCTGAGAGGATGCAGGGTTTTCTGTGAAATTCTCTGTGCTTCCTTTTGAAATCCAGCCCATTATAACCTTGGAGGGAAGCGTCTCATACACGTTTCAGAAAGGAGGAAATAACAAGGTCACGGTCCAGGTTGCTTCTGGGAGCATCATATTGCAAGATTCAAAAGTGTTAACTGTTAAAGGTGAGTGGGCAAGACTGTCTTCAAAGCACTTTAATTGGTGCGATGCACGTTACATGAATATGCAATATGCTTTCTCTGGGAAAGTACGATGCCTCTCTCGGTCCATGCTGCAAGCAACGCCATGTTGATGTCAATGTGGACTTATCTAATGAATAAAATGTCACGGTGTGCAAACACGAAATCTTGAGGAGCAATTAACTTCAAGGCGTATGATGCTAAATGAGAAAAGACAAAACTGCACATCAGATTAATCAGAACGAAACCAGAAGTAACATTCATATTGCAACACACATCACTTTTGCAGAGTTCTTCAGGTCGCTGCTGTTGTCATTCTCGCCGGCTCTTGATGAGCACAACCCTGACATCCCAGAGTGGAGGGAGGACATCGGACGTGTGGTGCAGACAGCTCTGTCACAGGTACATGCAGCCCATAATGCTCTAAGGCCTCTCCTGGAGGCAACATCAGCCACCAGTGGCTCTCAGTCATTATTATTGTATGACTGTATGCAGTATTGATACTGTATTCATGATGTTTTATGGTCCATGTGTGAGAGTTGTTGTTTTTACATTTGACAACAGCCACCAGACACGGTTATCTAGTGTGAACTGTAATTGAACCTGATCTGAAGCTGTGGACTTTTGGCAATTTGGACTTTATCATCCAAAGTTTAGACATAACAGTTCAATTGTAAACCTCCATTCAAGTTTTTATTTATACATCAACATTCAAACATTCAAACAAATATTAATGTACCGCAGTTGGCTTAAGTGTTTTTTTTCGCAGCTCCTTGGCATGATGCTGTGCAGGCATCCACAAATAATGATTACAAAATATTTTTTGTAAAAAGCGTAATACATTGTTTTAAAATCCATTGACACTACAGTTGGACAAAATCCATATCGGATGATACACAATCTGCTAAATGTATGATAAAGGTTGGTATAAATAGCATCTTGTTGCGGTTGTTGGTTCTCAAAAAGCCATTGTTTAACATTACACACTACACGACATGATTAAAAATAAGATGAAACTCTATAACTGATGGTAGTGCTGACCGCCGCTCGTTGTGTTGTCCTCTGGCTGCAGGTGTCTGGAGTTTCTGAGGATCAGCTGCTGGTGTCTTTGTATCCTGGACTCCCTTCTACAGCAGAGCTCTTCATCCTGCCTGATGAACACACATCTACTGAGAACAGGAAAGGGGGGGAAGAGGCTCTAGATAGGGTAGGATATTAGATAAATATTATAATAAAATAGTACACTTTTATCAATAAAAGCTGTTTTACTTCAACTGTTATGGCACATTAGTTTGTTTTTCCTGTATACAGTAAACATTTAAAAATGACATGTTCTTGTGTTCAGATGCTTTAGACAATGACAATCCAATTTGTCAAGTTTTGGGATTTGTTGGTGATTTTTTTTATTAGAGAGGGAGCCGGGCTACCTGTCTACCCTACAGTCATTATGCTAAGCTACGCTATTAGCTTTCTGGGTTATATAAGATAATCAATGTGTAACAGACATGAGTGGTGGTTTACTCCTATGAAAGTGTACTATTTTTTAAAGTTATACTTCATAATATGATTAGGTGAACTTAATTGTATTTATATTTAGTCTAGCATTATGTACAATTCTCTGTTTTATACCTGAACAGATATTGGACATGTTTGTCACTGCCCTGAACCAAGGCCTGATCCAATTTGAGCTGAAAGCAGATATTCGCATAGTTGTCTACATGACTCAACAAACGTTGGGTAAGTTTGTTTGTAACAATTGCCTATCATATCCTTACACTTGTTCCAATGTAATTGCTGCATTTAAAACTATTTTGGATGTACAGTACATAAAAAAGCATAAACGTCAGTGTTAATCTATGCCGGTATAGTGCAGCATGTCTACAGTGTTTGTTCTGCTTGAAGCTGTGAAACAGATAAGCTGTATGTCTTTTTTAGGATGATTTGAGATTGAGTTCCCAAACCCTGAAAAAAGAAGACAAAACTATTCCCTGAGTGAGATTTATATGGGACTGTATATCACATCATTTCATTAGATTTCACAGTGCATAAGATTTCTGCCTGAGGCTATGAGACAGTAGTTCTCTTTTGTAATCAGCCAATCAATGACTTGATTGACAAAGAAAGCATTTGGTATGCACTGAGGAAATCGGCAGGGTCACCGGGTCATTAGCATATCGCAAAAATGTGTCGATCAACCCTGCATAGCTTTACCCTTTTCATCTACCAACGGATCTGTCTTCATACAAAGTTCTGCGTTGCCTTTTAAAATGATCCAGAAAGGTCATAGACTTCATAGTCCTCTCTCTGAAGGAGAGAAAGATGGGAGGCGAGTGGCAATACTTTGAATATTGCATCTCAGCATTTAAAAAGGCATGACTATGCATAAGCTACCTGCACAATGGAGCTCAGGGAGAGGAAGTACACCTCCTAAGGTTCATTTAAAAACCCTGTGGGGATAACATGCAGAGAGCAGCTCTTCAAGCAGCATTTACATGACATGGGGTGATGGAAGTAATCTCCTGGTAATGAGACATGGTTAAGGAACAAAAAGAGAGCAATTGTCTCGGTCAGAATATGTCACTCTTGGGATCCGTTTGTCTTTCAGCTCCCCTTGTGGATTCAAACTCCATCCACAGTGGGTCGGCCATGCTGCTGCTACTCACCGTGGTGTTGGTTGGTTTAGGGGCCTTCTTCATCTACAAGTTTAAAAGGTGTGTTCACTTTGATTAAAAAGTCAAATGTGTTGAACTTACAGACACAGTGTATATTTGTTGTTTCAAAAAGTCTTACACAGTTGCTCTGCTATCGTCTTTTTATAAGGAAAATCCCTTGGATTCATGTTCAGACTGAGGACAGTAGGGAGAAGGACCCGGAGGTGATCAGTACAGTCGGGCAGAACGACAACATGTCCAAGGTCAAGCTCAGCGAGTTTCCCTCTCCGAAAGAGCTCATGGAAAAGGAGCTGGAGGCCAGGAGCAGTGGTACGTTAGCTGCAAGTTGTTAAATAAATATACAGCATTTAAAGCAGAGGTGGGAGGGGTGTTAAGATATCTTTAGCTATACCACCATTTACAAGTGAAACTGGATCAAGTAAAAATCCTGCATTCAAAACCGTAGTTTTAAGGAAATGTAGTAAAGAACTCAAAATGCAGGCTATTTCTTTATTCTATCATGAAATATATTTTACTTTTGAATTATTATTGATGCAGACAAATTCAAATAACATTTGTATGACAAAAGTAGCTATCAACTGAATACACCAAATGCAAACACGTACAAAATAGATATAAAGTCATATCTATCTAAATTACTTTGGTAATTCCCAAAAACAAAAGTGGATGTTTTTTTTAATTTAGGAAACTACAGTATAATGTATGACAGTTGTGTTTTAGACTTAATTAAATACAGAATATGAATACATGCGTACTGCTTAGACACGCTAATACCGGATTTAAAGGATGACTGTCACTTTAAGAGACTGATTCTGATTAACATTTTATTGCCCTTAAAACGCTTCCCTGCCCATCTGTTTTGAATATACTGTAGCTGTATCCTTGTGTTGACACAAAATACTGAGTGTACCTTGAAGTGCAGCTCATATCTGAGCTGCTGGAACGTCTCTCTCTATGAAATGTGTCATATTTTTTGCAAATTGCACGCCACAAACTCAACTGCAGCCCAGTAACCAGATATCACGATGACAAGTTAACTTTATGATTGCTCTGGTTGACATCCACCCTGATGTCTTTTAGATGAGAGCAGTCCCTGCAGACACTGGATTATTTGACAAAAGTAGCACTGCAGCACTGCAGTGCTCCTGACATGTGGCCTGCAGGCCGTTTTCTGGTCGCTCAGCACTTTGGCTATTCTTCATTTCTCAGTTGTTTCTACTTTCCAAGTCCTTGCTGATCTGAAACAAATGAACTCCTTTTTTGTGGCATCAGAAGAGTTTATTTATAAAAGGGCAGGGCAGCGTGGGACCTTTTCACTTAGGGCTAGATGAAATTAATTGAATTTTTCATTAATATTCTGAAGCTCGGTTTGATTCACATGCAGTTTGATTTTCACTGGTATTCACTTTACAAGCATATAATAATATCATCAGCTAGAGCAGGCCATCGTCCGGTAATCATTCATACATTAAGAACATTGCCTTCTTCCTCCACTATTGAATTGCGAGTTTTTCTGATTTTGTAGTTTAATTATATTTTAAATGTGCCAAGTATAAAGAGAATATGCCTCTGACGTATATGTTATAAAGTACAGATGTTTCATTGCCTGTAAGCCAGGCCTTGCTCCAGCTGGTGGAAAACATGTCCCCTACCAGAGGAGGAACATTAACCAGTTTTAATTTAATTAATGTCTGGGTTCAGTGATTTTATGTGTTCTAATTTGAGTCCAAATGGCTTTACAAGCTCTAAGAAGAGGGAGAATATGCTATTCCTTGATGGTTTTCACAGCACAGCAGGGGCCATGATGTGAAATAAAAATTCGTGAAGGTTGAAATGAAGATTTAAATATGTTAAACGGAACTTGATAGATTAAAATAAAAAAAACGTGATGTATTGATTAATGTTGATACAAATTGGCTGTGAATGATGAACATGACAGTTCTCATGGCCTCATGTTTCATAATAAGTAAGTAGAAACGTGCAGTTCAGTTGAAATTCCAACTAAAGCTTTAAAAGACAAATGAGCTTCAAGAATAAAACACATTTATCAACCATCGACTGACTCCTACACAATTGAAGTGTGGGAGAATAATCTTTTAGAGCACCTCACAATAAATCACGTCTTAACAGCCAATCAGAGACAACCAACATCAGCTTCATTGTTGTTCTTTGAAAAATATTAACATTTTACTTATTGATGTTATTCACAACAGTTGTAGTGTATCATTTATTTTTTGTTTATCCCTAACGCAGCTATAATAGATATTTGTGTAACACGTGTTAGCTCATTGTTTGAATGTGCTTGTTTTACTGTAAAAGCGTCACAGCAGCCGGCTGTATTGGAAAAGCACTTAAGACCCAGTGTGTGCCACCTGCTGAGCATAAAGGACAGAAAGGCACAGTTAGCGACTATAGCTGTAAACAGAGTGGAGCATTTAGCAGCTGAAGCCAGCAGGAGATGGTAGGGACACAAAAGCAGAGAAGAAAGAGGGGATGTTGAACTTGAATTCATCAGGCGGTTTATTAAAATTAGCATTTTCTAATTATTCTGATAAATAGCTTATTTTTTTCACCTTTTTATTTTGTATTCATACATTTGAACACTTCATACATCTGTCCCCAGGTCACTCCTTTCAGCTCTGTGTGGATCGTACCAGTAATTTGTATTCAAATATTAGATTTAACCTTCTTAAGTTTAAGTGGTATCAAACACTTACCCCAGTCTTATCCTGTACATTACAAATTGTGCTACAGACTACGTGCATTTAATTTGTATATATTCTCAGCCTTAAAGCAATTTAAATCTGATAAATCATATTTTCTTCAGCAAATTTGGGCTGACAGCAGGATCTCTTCCTTGATGAATTTACTGCGAGGTTATTAGTTATTTGGGCGAACAGGAAAATTGGCTTCACGCAGCTTTAGACAAATCCCTGAATTCAAACTACTGACACAGTTGAGAGATAAAAGTGACACCTTTTGAATAGACCCGTGTTTGCACAATCTGAACGACCCCACTTGTCACGGCGATCTTATCCGCCCTCCATCACCAGCTCAGCGCTGTGTGGAGAGGCCATGTTCCTCTGAGGCAACGGGGGGCTTTCCAACCAAGATGCACTGCCGAGGAATTCATAATTAAGTTTAAAAGCTTTTAGAAGCCATTTGATCTTCCAGTAGAAAGACTAGAGAGGAAGCGAGAATGAACCTTGAGTTTTTTTGTTGTTGTTGTAGACAGTTATTTCTTCACCCTGCAATCAATGTCATGCAGATGAAGCATGAATATAACAGAAGTTGTTTGTCTTTCATTTCGAAATCCTTAAAACAAGCAACTTGCGATGTGCATGTGATGTCAAGGCAAAAACCTGTCCCTGTATTTATTCTCTTTTTGTTTCTCTGCACATGTTTTTCAGGCGGAATTGGAAGAAATATGGAGAGAATTGTCACGAGGGAATTTCCAAATTGTACTAATGTCTAAGACTTTGTTGCTGAGTGAGTACAGATTGTTGTGTTACAATTGTGCTGAAATTGTTTGCTTTGTTAGCATTGATTTTAGTTTAGTTTTTTACAATTCAACTCACGCTTATAGCTGCTATCCTTTAGTCATGTTTGTCACCCACATGGGTAGAGTAAGTGTCTATAATACTTGATGAAGATCAATCCACGGAGTAAGACTGAAGGTCCTCTAGTTTGGGAGCGGGGAATTAAAGAAATTGGATTATAATGTTATCGGGCAAAACATTTCCAATTAGCATCCAGATTGACTAGCTTTAAGTCAAACTGTGGATGTATTGCTAATGAGAGTACTTTATGAATAATCAGCTGCCATTGTGTACTTTTGATGAATTCTGTACTGCTTGTGACAAATCATCGTTTTTCTTAATTACGTGAAACAAAGGGTAGGAAAACCGAACCAAAAAGCTATTAGATAAACAATCAAATGAGAAAAGTACCATTTAATTTAATGGGTCAGTACAAGAGAAAGGATGTATTGGCTTTACTGTGTAAAAGTCGGATAGTTGAGTTGTGTTGAATTCAGCATTTAATGACAGAGGATGATAATGACCTACTATGAGGACATTAAGCCCCTTGAGGAACATTATAATACAGGGATACAAATGATACACTATTTTAATGTTATACAAATGATTCCCTCTAACACACAAAATGAACCAACCGGCTATAAAATGTGTCAAGTGTTACATTTTTATTTTCTTTCTATAATTTAATCTTTTCTTTATATCCCTAATAGACAACCCACAAAAACAAAAGTTGTCTGTTTAAGGAAGAACACATCGTGCCCTGCCTTCATACCACCATTTCAAATATAATTAATACAACATTTAAATCATTATTTTTTAATGTTAAATAAACCATTTAACTTTAAGCTCTGGGTAAACATGAACATTTCCCGCCCTTTAACTAGAGGTCTTTGAGTTGTAAATATACACTTATGAATATTTATATAAAAATGTCAAAATCTGACTGTTGTGGTGGTTTTAGGAAATATGTAGAAGGCTCTGTAAGATAACACGGTGCTTTCAATGACTCTCTCAGAACGTCGTTCAAAACTAAAATGTGTTGTATGAACGGTCTGGCCTTAGAGGTGGAAATAATGTAAACTTGTACATAAAAGAAGAAGGAATGTAAAGGCTACGTCGTCCTACTTTATTGTAAAGCCCTCTCACTGAACAGGCAGTGTGTCTACGACCCTCAGTCTATCAACAAGGTGTTTGTCCTCTTTTTTATTTCTTTTGTACAGTAGCATGCCCTAATTATCTGTGATAAAAGATAAATTAATACATTAGGGTGAGCGAGTACTGTGTATATACCACGGTTGGTTTAAAGTTTACACATTAAACAAATTATTAAACACCTTGTCTTATAGTCTAGTTGTGCAATTGCCAAAAGTTGTGCATGATATATGATATTGTTAATTTTTGTCTAATATATATATATATTGTCTTGTTTTGAATCATATTTCTTACTGTGAACAAATTGCCATTTTAAAATTGTTCAAAATAAATGTATTTTTATATGGAATTATGTTTTTTGTGATTTTTTTTTTTTATATATATTCACATATCAACATCTCTTATTCAGTTATCTAAAACTCAGGTGCCTTGCTGCAGCCAGTGTCACACGTTTAATGATCCCTCAGAGGCTCTGAAGTCACTTTTAATGAGCAGAAGTGTGATAACACCCATGTGAAGATTACCATCTGACATTTTGACTGAGCTTCATTTTACCTCCATGGCGCCATCACTCAAGTTGCCAGTTACAGATGGGTTCTATTTAATTAAACAATTACTGAGGATGTAGTCGTGTGATGAGATTTTGTAAAGAAGAACTGCTGGCGTTAGTACTGCTTATTCTCCATCTTCAGATTCAGAAGGAGAAAAATAAAAGCTTGGACGGTGTGGCTGATTAGTAGAAATGATTCTTTTCACACAAAGATGCAGCAACAAGGCCCTTGTTCCTCTGTTTTGCATTTTTTTTTTTTAAATCGCACACCAATCTTCATCACTTCAACAGCCACCAACGCCCCTAGAGTCTTATTCTTGCTCATGCTCTCAGTCTGAATTAACACCAAGGCCTTTCTCTAACTGCCCTGGGATGTTCGGCGGTGCAAAATCAAATTGAACGGTGACAATCCCTAATGGATGATTCGCTGCAGCCAGACACTAATGTAGCACTCAATGAAAGGAAACATGCTCATCAATTTCACACTGTGGCTAACACAATATTGCTGTGGGTTATTGTTGTGGGACATTTTTCATTCAAGGTGCTACCCAGTCTGGGACAAATCTGCCACGATTGTGTGTGTGTGTCGATTTCCTGGAGAGGGGATAATTAATTTGTTGCACGGTGGGAGAGCCAAGGAAGCAGCCCATTAGAATCTCTCCAGGCTACTTGGTGCTTTTCATTGTCCTGCCGCTCGGACTCATTGTGTAATGCAAATGACTGCGCTGAAACTTCGGGCATGCTAAGCATCATTTGTTAGAGGAAAAAGGCAGAAAAGAAACAAAGAAAGTGTGCCTGGCGATCAAAATTACCAACATGAGTCATAGTTTCGCACTTCATGAAGTCTTGATTGATTAAATCAAAGGTCAAACTCCTGCAGTGAACAACATGGATCTATAGATTGACGACAGCAGAAAAACATAAAGCAGTTATTGCTTTTAGAAATGAGTTTACTAGACAGCCACGCCGCATTAATGCTGTTTCTGCTTTATTTCGTAACCATGGTTACTTCTGCAAGATCAAATGAAAAACACAGTAACAACCCACTGGATAATCAAGTCACTTGAATGAGTTGTCTAGCCTTTGAGAAACGGAAAACACACTGCAGTTCACATTCCTAACAAGTCAGTTTTCTGCCTAATTAAAACACATTTGAAATATCTTGGAGGAAAACAAAAAAAACATCATGCAATTCTGTTTACAATCGTATTCACAGTTTGATAATTTGGACTGTACAAAAGGTTTGTTAAATTATTATGAAAAACTGATGGTGTGGAGAGACAGCGTTCGCCCAATGACGGGTTAGTTTATTTATGCTTCAGGCTCAATCGCAGGGTGGGAGGGAAGAAGTATGGAGAAGCCTCTAGTCAATTTGTCTTACTGACATATGATGCTGACAACACTTGAAAATAAAAGTTTGATGAAGAAGAACTTCAGTACGTATCCCAAAGAGACAGCGGCTGACCAAAGCTCTGTGCGTAGGCTGAGCCTTGTCGACAGGAGATAAGTCTTCTCTATCTCTGTGTCCCTCGCAGCAAAGAAAATGAACGAATCTGCAGCCTTTGTCCGCTGAGTCCTTGGGGGTAAACCTAGAACAGACTGCAGGCTCCTCTGCGTTCCTGTTAACCGAGGAAATGCCAAGTGTGGATGCTGGTATCAGTGTGGTAGATAAACAGTCCAGAATAAATAAAAAGGTGTAAAGATGAGAGGATATTTCTCCATTGAACCGGTGTTGTTTTAGAGTTGACTGTGAGAAGGCACCACAACCTTCACACTGGGATCAGTTCAAAGGAACAACACAAACATGGGAACCATTTTGTAACTGTGTCAAGGAGAACATGTTTTGTTTTAACTCAAACCAAACACAAACAAATAGCTAATACATCATTGACTAATTACTCAAGAAAATTCAGATTTAGCATCTTCCTTACTGCATTGCAGCATGTGTTGTCTGCTGTACTTTAGCTTCTTTGTTAACATGGGAATTATTCAGAACATTTACATTTAGTTTTCTATGGAAACCAGAATGTACAAGAAAAGCTCTGGGCAACGAATAAGTAGGAATCACAAGTTTAAAAGTCATCGCACTGATTTACAGCCAAATTGACAGTAAAACAATCACGTATAGGATGCAGCTGCAACAATAACCATGAGCATTTAGACAGATCTGTGTATAATCAGGTTTTAAGTAGGTTCCACATTTATCATGTTAGCATTCATTCCAGTGTCACTAAAATGACGTATGCGAGTCTCCTAAACAAGAGGCATTGCTTAGTTCCCCACCTACTGTATATACCTATCTAGTTTATCCACTTTAATCTTCTGTTCTTATTTTTGTTATGACATATAAAACATGTTGAGCTGCAAAGAGACAGGCTTGATGGAATACACAGATCTGGGACTTGGAGCCCTCCATCTCCTGGATATTGCAAGCTTTCATTTGATGACAATCTGGTGATAAGATGTACTGATTGTACAGAGCTTAATGAACCTGCTTCCCTCACTGTCTTACTCAGATAAGCTGTTTCCACATAGTCAAACAAAGTAAACTTCACAAACACAAGCCCAGAGAACAGACATAGGATCATTTTTTTCACATATTATTATTATACATCACTTCTGTCCCGCCGTTTTTTCATATTTGAGCAGATGCAGCTGTAATCAGCTGAGACAAATAGTTTTTACTATTTCATTATGGATGTACATTATTTACATAAAAAGATCAATGTCCTTGCAAAAATACAAGTATTTTCAGTCAAAAAGTGTCCCTTTTCAAGAAGCAAGTATAAATCTGTACAGTTTCCTCGGAGGGATTAGGCAGCACAGTGTGAATTGGTCCATCCATGCATGGGTAGCAAAACACTCGAGACCATTCATTGTGACCGTGGTTTCATAGCTTGCTGGAAGTAACTGCCAAGGAAGATGTATTGCTTTCGAGTTGGTCATAGACTCTCAACATTAAAACACATGGGGCGCTTCATCAGAGAGCTTGATGTCTGTGTGAGATGGCAGGTAGCCTGACAAGGGAGAAGAAAGGAAAGAGACAGGTGGAATTTTATGTTTTCCCATTTGCATACGGCTGTATTTTTGCAGGCAAACACATTTATCTTGGATGGGTCGATTGTTTAGAAGTAAATCAACTGGAACCTCGTAGACATTTCTTGATGAAAATGCTTTCAACACTCCACTACTTTCCTGATGCACTAATTATTTTATTGGGTCAAATAATTCACCTAGACATTCTCATCACTTTAGCTCGCAATTGATTATGCTTCACTTACCTGTGAATACTAATACCTTGCTGTGACAAACTCAGGTTGGCAAATACATAAATATACCGCACATAATAATAACAACAACTATCTTGGCACCTCCTTTATGATAATAAAGGGAGGGGGTGTAGCATCAGCACTTACAGTACAATGGGTGAATATCAAGTATCTCTTTCGTGTCACTGCATTTTACCGTCGATCATCGCATCTTAAAGCAGAGGCTACTCAGTATAGGCATGTCCAGCCATGCAGTAGAGTGGTTTGTGAACTACCTCTCTGAAAGGTCCCAATGTGTTCATTTTGATGGGCTGTCTTCTGAGTGGTTAAACATTTCTAATGGTGTTCCTCAAGGTTCTGTTTTAGGTCCACTTTTATTCTCCATCTACATCAATAGTTTAGGTGAAAATGTCGATGGAGCAACCTTACATTTTTATGCGGACGATACCGTGATGTACTGTGCAGGTTCCTCCATTAAGGAGGCTGTTGTTGAATTGCAAGCAGTTTTTAACACTATTCAGACTCAGCTCTCTGAACTAAAGCTTCTTTTAAATGTGGATAAAACCAAGGTAATGCTCTTTTCAAAAGCTAAAAAGACACCAGAGCCTGTTGTAGATATTGTAACTACGCAAGGAATAAAACTTGAAGTGGTTGCCTGTTACAAATACCTTGGTATCTGGCTTGATGATTGTCTCTCTTTTAAACTTCATGTCAATAACCTGCTTAAAGCACTGAGGGTTAGGCTAGGGTTCTTCTTCAAGAACAAGTCCTGCTTCTCGCTTGAGGCCAGGAAAAGGCTAGTCACTGTGACCTTTTTACCTGTGCTGGACTATGGGGATCTGGTCTATATGAATGCACCTGCCAATTGCCTGGTCAAGTTAGATGCTGCGTATCACAGCGCACTGAGATTTGTGACAAACTGTAAAGCATTAACCCATCACTGTACCCTGTATGCAAGGGCAGGTTTGCTTTCACTAACTGTACGGAGGCTCAGTCACTGGTACATTTTTATATACAAAGCCATGTTAGGGAAACTTCCATCCTACATCTGCTCCCTGATCTCACGGAGAATTGTAAGTGGCTACTGCCTGAGATCGCATGCTGTGTTTTTATTAAATGTGCCAACTGCTCGGACTGTCTTAGGGAAGATGGCTTTTAGATGCGCAGCTCCTCTGTCTTGGAATAGTCTGCAAATTAAATGGAAACTGAACAATCTGGTGCCACTAAATGTTTTTAAAGCTCGGTTGGATGCTACTCAATCGGAAGCTACAGTATTGGTACCTGCTCATGTGGATAGTTATTGTAAATTGTAAATCCCTGTAATGATGCTGTAAGATGTCCTTTTTGTTGTTCTGTTTATGTTTTTATGTTTCATGTGGAACCTACTTGAGCAGGTCTCCCTTGAAAAAGAGATCAATGATCTCAATGGGATACACCTGGGTAATTAAAGGTCTGAAATTAAATGAAATTTTGAAACACAACTTTGGTGAAATCTTTAATGCTATAAAAAGAATCATTTCACAATAAACCTGTTTCCTGTTAACCCTTGTGTTATGTGCCTTCCTTGTATGTATAACTAGATTATAGTTCTATGCAATGAGGTTGTGGGATATCCGTTTCTGTGATTAAAACCTCAAGCAACGATGTGAGTTAAATGTTTGTGGGGCTTATTGCGCAAAATAATTACATTTTAAAAATGCAACAGCAACAACTCTATTCAGAAACTATTCCCAGGTTAAGTATGGTCACATTAGCCGCCCTAAACAAGGAGGCAGTGTCACCATTTTGGTTTGGTAATGAGCATTTTCTGAGTAATCATCAAACTGTGAGAGGTTTATGAGAGCAATGCTCAAGTTGATAGAGTTCATTTGAACAGAAAATGCTGATTGCACATTGCCAGGTAGTTTGTTTTTATTTCTATGCCATGCCAACCATGTTGCCTATCCCATATGGAATTAGAAGACACTGCCAACTTTTGAACATATCACACTTCTGGATAAATCATACACACAAAAAAAAGGGAAACGTGAGTTATAACATGATATGTACTCTTAAATAACATGTGTATGTGTTAAACTGCAGAAAAGCTATACACATGATCACAGTGAAAAGTAAAGAAATTATAAAAGATTTAAAGTTTATCCTGGTTACCGTCTCTCTGTCTCCAAGGCTGTCTTTAGAAACTGGCACGCTTAAATGTTTTGTATTTTGAACTTAAGTCTTCTGTGCTAATTAACAAGAATAATGACTCCACATTAAAGAAATGGTCAGGAAGGGTTTTCTTCTTTTCCTCACATGCACATTGGGCTTCAAATGAAGTGATGCAGTCGTTCAAGTGTAATATATAACTGTGCTTTTAGGGTGTGTAATACAGTATATAACTGTACCGTACCTTTAGTGCTTTGCTCTTCATAATTGTTGTAATTAATTCTTTTATAGGAACAATTTAATACTTGAGAAATAGTTGGATATCTCAAAAGTTTTGCATATAAAAACCAAGTGTTTTTTTTCTTATGGACAATTTTACCATTTAGTTTATTCTGCTTTTGATATGAACAACAAACCAACATTTGGAAGCTGCATCAATGAACATTCTGCTGGTGATTACCAGCCCTCTTTAACTGGAGTTATACCACAGACATATCATCAAATTAATGTATCAAGTGATAGAATAAAAGACCGCTTATTTGCCAACATGAGAATCTGAAAATAACTGTGTGATAAACGCTAAATATTCTTGAGAGATGACTGTAGCTTAAAGGAAGACCAACGAATACCTCTGCCTTTTGAATCCAGCTGTACATCCACCCGATCCAGGGAGGTCAGCTGGTCCCCCTCAGGGTTTGGGATGGCGATGGAGGTTACCGTGGGGATGACCTCTTGTTCTTTGTCAGGCTGCTCCGCTGTGTAAGTGTTGATGCCCGGGATCTTCCTGTAGGTCATGCCATGGTAAGAACAAAGAAAGAGAGATATATATAAGAGGCAAGCAAATGGAAACCAGCCACCAGGTCTGTTTCTCTCATGCTCGCACTAAGCATAATGTGTCGCACACTATTTTTAACTGTTAAGGATGGGAGAGGATTGCTTAAAAGCTGGAAACTAGGGCATTTCACATTCCACTGGGCATTGCTCCCTCACTTTCATATTGTTCACCTCCATTTTCAATCAATTTTTCATCCCCCTCAGATGCACCCCCAATTCTGCTTAAAACTAACATCTTGCCTTTCTAATTTCACAGGCGCCCCTCGTGATTCCCTGCTGCAGCTGTGACATTTCAGGCAGCTTTAGAAAGTAAAAGTTGATTTCCTTAATTTTGTAATAAGGATCTTGAAAGTTAGAGTCAAGTAATGTTTTAATTTATAATGAGGACAATTCTTCAACTTCTACAATGAGCCCTGTGATTGGCACGGGATTAGTTGCTGCAGAGGATGCTATTTACTGTACGTCCCTCACTGTATAATGTACGTTGTCTCAGGGCTTATCTCCTCAACCTTTCCTGCCATTCTGCAGACTGTCCCTCACCTTGCATGGCTGTGTTTAGCATTTCCCGAAAGGTCAACCCTCACATTGTCAGATAGATGAATATTGATAACTGCAGGACTCTGACACCCATTCAGCACTCTGGGAGAATTGATTAGACTGTCATTCCCTGTAATACTCCGCAGATTGAGACAGAGGGGAATTGTCTTATTCCTAGAGCCATTATTGTGACGCCCGTGTCCATAACTCTGTGATATATGGAGTGGGAATACTTCTGGAAACTTTTAGGAGTTCAGCAGCGAGGTGTTTGTTTGTGGGTAATGAGGCCGTCTCTGAAAAAGGGTCGTTATGCAAACACACACGCACACACACACCAAACAATAACATCTATCTTAACGTAGATATCTCTGTAATGATGCGAGTCTGCAAACCTGAGAATGGATCTGCACACATTTTCTCACACAGTTTTCCAGTGCCTTTTATATGGTTACAATATATGATATCCCGTATACTGTACCTTTTAAATTTATATATAAGAAAGACAGCCAGGCCCATCAGAACGACTGACACCAGCATGATGACTGCAGTGCTGCTATGGCCGCTATCACTGCTGTCCACAAGAGGAGCTTTCAAGGAGATGAAAAGAGAAATTGAGTGCACATGAAGGCCAACTGATCTCATTTCTAATCTCATAGGAATACAAATAATACAACAATGGAGTATCAGAGCTCAGTTGTAATGCTGACCATGTGGGAGACTATAGGGACTCAGAGATATGTCCAATACACACTTCCTTTTTTCATTGATAGTTACATATACTTTATCAAGAATAATCTACTCACTATTAACACTGCTCTCCATGGATATATTAAAAACAAGTAATACACCAATAAGTTTAGTTTGTTCCCGAGTAGATTTATTTTATACATTTGCATTTTAAGAAATTGTACACAGGTTAGGGTATACATAACAGAATGATACATTACAATGTATTAAAACACAAAATAAAAGATGAATAATAATTTATAGAATATAACAGATAAGGGATGTATCATTAATACTCTTCCATACATTAATTCTCATATCCAACCGGAGGGTCATTAATAATGTTTTGTAATTGATATCTCAACAATTTTTACCATCTAGCATGAAATATATCAACTTGATTTCTAATTCTCATGGTTTCTCTTTTCATTTTTCATTTACAAGACTCTTCCACTTTTAATGTATTTAAGTTATCATCTTTTTACCAATTCACCATTTGTTTAATTATTGCTAGACTTACAAGTCATCTTCACCTCCAAATTGTCAGGTCTGGCCTTACATTACCGAGAGACAAGCACCTGAACTGCACTTCTCTCCCAAAAAAGGACTGGATTTGTTCAGTAGGTGTGTGGCTAATTATGCCTCACCTGGAGACAGCTGTGTGGCATACACGTTCACCTGCACCCCCGGCTTGAGTGTGAACTGGATGAGGTCTTGGTTCAGAGCACTTAGCAGAACCTGAGAAAGCTATGAGGAGGAGTGATGGAGCAGAGAAGACTCGGTTAGCAGCGGCTACACAGCAATATTCTACAGTCATCAATATTTCAAACAGTAATTTCATCTAACACCCTGAATTATGAATCACAATTTTTGCTTCCTTTTAAAAGAAGAGCAAACGTTGAAATGACACAAGAAAACCAAACCTGCTGCAGCAAAACACGGCACTCTGTTAATGGCGATGGAAACCCTATCAGGTAAAAGGACAGCCCGCTTACGGTGTGACAGTGACATTTAAAAAGAAAAAATGAGTAAAATCTTGTGCTTTTTTGATCGAAATGGAATTTCTCATCTGTTTTTTTTTTAGTAAACCTGTTTTCAGGGTGAAAGGATTTAATGATTTTAAAGTTCACGTAGGCAAAGCCATTGGAAAGCAAAGTATGTTCTTATATCATAAAATAACTGTTTTAATTATTTTCCCTGAAGTGCCTTAAGTTCCCGCTGCTTTTCACACCTAGATGAAGCAGTCATTTAACAGGGGACCAAACTGCCTTCCCGGAGCCCATTTGAGTCCTTAGCCATGCCTCACTAATTCCATCTCGCTCTTTCTAAAATCTTTCCACTGGTTAAAATTAGACTGCACTACACAGTATGAATAATTACTTTTTGTTCTAGTGGCATATCAGGGTCAGTAAATCTATTACACATTTGAATAAGCTGCTCCACACATACACTCACCACATGCATGTGTGTATGTGTGGGCACACTGACTTAATGCATCCACATTGCAAGTCATTCACTGGAGAGGAGAGCGGTGAACTGAAGATTTATTACCCTATTGTCTGTGACGTTCTGCCAGGTAATCAGACAGGCTTTAGATAAATACATCTCTTTAATTCCAAATCCAGGCCGCCTGCCCCAGTTTGTTTCCTTTCTCAAAGCTGCCAATTATATGATGCATCAATGTAATTAAATACCTATTAACTTAGTTGAAGACCGTTAGCCAGCAAATGTATGTTTATTTTTGAAACATTGAGGTCCTCTCTGTTATGAGGAATAAATTAGTTTTGGTTCAGCTGAAGCTTTAAAAACAGCACGGTTTTATTGTTTTGTCACGTATTTAATAGCTATCCATAACATGAGAGAGATTAGTTTTTAAATAATATGTTTTTGTCGTAAGACAATAATTAGAGCCATTAGAGGGATTGAAATAATTATGGGATTGTTATTGTCTAAAGGTTTGAGCAAGTTCCAAACTTCTAAATGGTGGCAGTGGAGTTACAGCATGTTTGGAGATGCTTAGTGAGCTTCATTTCAGTGCTGGATGCTGTTTCATTGCTTTTACACGGGAAGACATTGCCCTCTAGTGTTGAAATTATGTATTACCCCTTTATTAGGAATTGAAAACATAATGTGTGGGAACATTAAAACATTGATTTTCTGTGATTCAATTAGTGAAGTAGTAATGGGCAATACAAAATATTTAAATTATATAAATCTGATTTGTGTTGCAATATAAAAACACAAATGCAGTGCTTGAGAGGAAGTACTTTAAGTGAATAATTCTGCAGGAAATCAAAAGGGTTTTAATCTTAAACCTAATTATGTCCTATGGAGAAATATGAGATGAAACGGGTTTTATGTGCCATCTATAGAAAAGTATTCCTCTTCTTCTCTGCGTGTGTTCCCTTAATGAACCACACCAGAGTTTTTCCACATCTTTTACCCCAATTACTACAAAAAATGTACACTCTTCATTACCGCTGACCTTTTCCGAGGAATAACATAGTGTTTCCCCTACCTACCATGCAGCCAGCGGTGTCCAATCATTTCCCCCTGGTATGAAAATACATTTGCAGAGACTTTAAACTTGGCTGACTTCAATAATCCATCATGTCTGCATTTATTTTGTCAAACGTCACCTTATTGTTACGCGGGGACAGAGTGCAGACTTTCCAAATAAAGCTGCACTTAAAACTGTGTTAGAATGCAACGATAATGTAACTTTGACAAAGATAAATGCAGACATGATGCTCATTGTGATATATTACCTCACCTAAATCAAATGTTAAGTCTCTACAAGTTGATTTTTGTTGAAGGCTCAAATGTATAGAAAACCAATGGCTGCCTGAGAGGAAAAAGAATTCAAGTATCCACCAAGGACAGTGGATCTAATTTGAACGTATTCATCGAAGCATATAAGATTTAAAACAACACAACAACTAATTTAAAAAATACAAGTATATGATGGAACACAAAACTCCCCAAACTACTTTACCGTCAATGTCAAACAGAAATTGGAGATAGATTGAGGATGATTGCAGTAATAAGAAGGAAAGACACAACTGAAATCAACTTTTTTACATTGGCAAGAGATTGCAACGGAGATGATGAATAGAGGATGATGGCTCTTTTGTTGCATTATACCAGGATGAAATTCTGGATGAAATTATGGCACAGGATACTTTTGGCTACAAGCAAAGCTATCACACAAATTGGCTGCAGGCAAAACCTCCAACAAAGGAAAACTGGACTACAAGTGCTGATGAAATGAAGTAGAAATTGACTTTGGTTTCAAGCCCACGTTGTGAACAAATATGCAAAATACTGTGATGTATGTATTTATGGCTATATGGTGTAACCTTTTACATAGGTCATGTGCTTCTGTACATATTGTGCTGCACATATTAACCCACGCAAGACGTTACATTCAGTTGAGATATATTTTATTTTGTCTATTGCAGATGTATATTGTAGTGAGCATACGCCAGCAGCTGTTTGAATGGTTTAATAACACGGTACCTGATCCAGATGAGCCCACTTTTCAGCCATGCCTCCGACTCTTGGCCTCTTCTCGGGCAGGATGAAAATCTCTGCTGTTGTTGGTAAACCAGGAAGCACTGTGACCAGGAGCTGTTCCTCGTTGATTCCCGTGACCTTTAATACAAAACACAAAACCTCCTTAAAAAGGTTTTTTAATTGACAGTGTTTGAGGTGATATTCTATGTTTGTGTGCCCTGTGTCATTGAGTCAAAACGGCTAGCTCTCAGCTTCATATATCATTTGCCTAAGTACCAGTCACTGTCAAGATGTAATGCACGGATCAAACGAAACATGCAAGTTTAATTTGACAGTCTTTGGTAAAGGCCAGGGCTTTTAGTGCATGTATGCCATAACCAGAGGTCTGCTGTCAGCTTCCTGGTGTAAACCATGGTAATATCTGACAAGACAGAAGGTCAAAGTGAATGTTTCATACTGAGGGCTACTGTAGGATGTGTATATATATATATATATATATATAGAGCTCAGTATCCAGGTCTTTTACATAACTTGCTGCCTTTTGACGTCCTGACAGTGTCTGAGAAGGGGAAACCAGACTCTCTAACCGCAGTTAGGCTATTTGAACTTGAGGTTTTGGTGTTCTCTCCAGGCAATGGCATTCAGCTCTTTAGAGAACAAATGGTCACTGTCACAATGGTGCTTTAACTGCCCTTTAGTTATTTGACGGGTTCAGTTGAAAGCTTGCACTGCTAATAATCCTTTCAGGTGATGTGGCATGCCAGCGAGGAGAGGTTAACAACTAATTACACGGAAAGTGAGGTTAAAGACATTGAAATAACTCCAGTGCTGGGATGCAATACAAATGCAGCATAGCCGAGAAAGGAAAGGTCATTGGCTCACATGACAAGACTTAAGTATTTCTCGAATGAAGGGTTAAGTCCTGACTGAATTACAGTCTTAATAAATAATATAATAAAAGCTAGCAGCTCAAGATCTGACCTGGACCATGGAGTTCTTCACCACTCGGCTGATGTCCTCTCTCCACTCTGACACCCCGGGGTTCAGCTCGTCCAAATAAGAAGAAAAGCCCAAAATGTGGGACCGGAAATAATCTGAAAGTGAGAAAGAATTTGAGATGAAGAACAATGTAAATCTTCTGTTGAACTAATCCACTTCAGCCACTTCAAATGACTACTGAGTACGGTACTGACTCCGTATATTCCTTACAAATTATTTAGGCTAGGCTTAAATGGTAATGTGATTGCCAAACTGCAAATTGACGAAGAGAACTGAACTTATTTCTGTCTCAAAGTTCAGAAATGTTTATAGGGTTTTACATATTATACCCCTGAAAGGTGCATGAGATGTATGATGACATTTATCTTGACGTGGTAAGAAGCAAAAAGATTTGGTTTGTGGTTTTTATTTATGTGCACGCAATGCATCATTATCCATCACTAATTCAATAACTTTGTTTAATAGGCACCACAAGACAAGACAGTTAGGTTCCTATAATAAAACATATTCATTTATAACTATAGAAAATGCATTGTTTTCAATGGAGATCTACTTGATATCCAACGTCTTCTTAAGCATATAAGAGAAGCCTCAACGATTTTAACCAATTTCAATTTGTTGAAATTTTTTTTATTTTGAATGTTCAATGTACTGTAGACGTAATTCACTACTACAGATATAATAGCTCCATATGTAAGACATATATATACATATATAATAGACACGGAAAGTAAAATAATGTTTAGAATGTAAAAGAAAGTAACAAATGCATGAACGTAAGCCTGTAACCTTGGTCTATGCTTACAATTGGAATCAGCTTCTTATTAAAAATCATTCATTTTAGAAGGTCTACCAAATTGCTTTTTAACGTGTCATGGCCTTTATCAGCGATTTTGAGTTAATTAAATCCACATACAGTACAACCAGCTGATATGATGAGGTCAAATTCCATAGTTTTAGCTCGTGTGATAATAATTAAACCGCTGATGAAGGCCACGAAAGCTCGGGAAAATCAGTAAGCAGACCTTGTGAAAGGCTTCTTTTTTTCCACGTCAAAAGGCTTTGAAGATTGAAAACCATTTTTCAATCCACTCTCAATGGATGAATGCGTCATTGACTTCATAGTTTTCACTTTGTAATTATATTAAGAGGATGTGTACTTGTATTGAGTTTACCATAAACGGCCACAGTCATTTGGTCCTGTCGAACAGTATTGCCGACTGAAGCCTGAACGGTGACAGTGTGACTTCCCTCCTTGGAGAAAGTGAAGGACATCGTTCCATCCAGAGTCACAACAGGCTGAAAGACAGAGAGTCAGAGAGAGTCAGAGAGAGAGGAAGATGTACTGCGACTTGAGAATCTATCATGTCATTCAGGAAATAGGCTGCGTGGTATATGAAAGATAAAGGCTTACCTCAGTTTTGTTATTAAACCACCAGTAATAGCTGACTGTTCCCACATTGCTGGGCCGTAACACCGTCGTGAGGTTTATCGCTTTGTTCTTGACGACCACTGAAGGAGCCAAGAGCTGAATCTGTTCGAGTTGACCTTAAGAGAGAAAACAAAAACACTATGGATCAACATCTTTTGATTAAATATGGCTAAACAAAGTTGCAACAGAAGCCATGGATTTTGCCACAATAATGATGGCCTGCAACACACTGAGTGGACTCTTTCTGATTTAAGGCAGGAGTATTTGACAAGTGTCTGTGGAGGCTTTCAATGCTTAACGTCCTTGAAAATGTCACCCTTGGAATCCATTATAATGAGCAGAATTCAAACTGACCACAGCTGCTCCTCTCTTTCAACCAGGAGACAACAAACAGCCGTCTTTCACGCCTACACGGGGTGAGTGACACTCCAAACTTTGTGTACAGATATTGGATGTAGTTTCCTTTAACGAGCCAATTTGAAGTTACAAGAGTCAAGAGCATGTTGGCTCAGGTGTTAAAATTATTTTTGCTTTGAAAAAGGCACACAAGTCTAGAAGTTGTACCTATTTGAAGTAAGTAAGTAAGTACAACTTTATTTATATAGCACCCTTCTCAACACGGATGTACAAAGTGCTTTACAGTACAGTACACAGGACACAATTCACAGTACAACTGAAGTACACAGTGAAGTATCTTATAGTTCATGATAAGTCATGAGAAATGATTGAGACTTAGTTTATGGTGTAGTCATGAGTAAAATTAGGTTATTTCTTAACAAGTTCACCTTATCATGTGATGAGGTAAATTAAAAGGGTGCTATGCAAGTGAATACATTCAGATAGACATTAACTCAAAGAGTATTCTGGATGGAAAAGGGCAAGGATTTACATTCAAAAATCATTGGAACCAGTTACCAGTGATTTGACTTACAGGTGACATGGAGGAAGAGTAGGACCCTGTCAAAGCCCAGAGAGTTGCTTGCTGTAGCAGAAATGTGGTAGATGCCAACTCTGCTGTAGATGTGTTTGACCCCGTCATCGATGGAGCTGATGTTAACATATGATATAGCTGTCCCGTCGCCAAAGTCCACCGTTATACTTGTCATGGAGCCGAGACCCTTCAAAAAGAAAACAAAATACTGTCACTCACACGTTAGCCTCAGTGTAGCCACAGTGACACATACAGTAGCAGAGTGCATTTTCCATAATATATACAAGAATATATACAAAAACGAGGTCAAGCGGTTAATCATGTCGCTGGAGCTCCAGCCTCTGCAGTATGTCTCTGACAGCATCGTGATATAAAGATAAAAGACTGAAGAAAAAGCATGCAGCCTTGAACTGTAATACACACACTACTGTTGCTTCGATAAAGTAAAGTCAGCACCTCTTCCAGAAAGACCAAGAAAGTGACATTCCTCTCCAGCGCTGCTACCAGTGTTCCCTCGCTGGTGAACAGCTGGAGGCCCCGGGGGGCATGGCTGGGACACTTCTGTCGCCTGGGGCTGTACTTCAACAGCGTCCCCTCTGTGCAGTTGTTAGACAAACCCCGGCGGTATCTACAATTCATTAAAGACCCACAAAGGACACAAATAAGCGACACAAAAATATATAACTGTGCGTGGATGTGTGTAAAAGCAGATATATACAAGGGAGACATTCAAAAGAGAGAAACCACCACCTCTTTAGTCTACCATTCCCCCTACGCTCCATCAGATGAGCTCAATTAGCTTTTATTAACACCAGCCATCAGTTAAAACCGTGTCAATTTGGAACAGATGTTAGTTAACACAACACTATTACCCTGTTTCAAAAGTGCTGCTTCTGTGTCTGTTACTTTAGATGAAAATAAGGAGCCACTCCCCACGCCCCTCTGAGAGATATTTGGTTGTTTTTTTTAAATGGTGGGGGGGGGGGTTACCTTGGTTGGTTATTGGCTAATGGTTACACAACCCAAAAAAACATTATGACATCACAAAGTGGCCGCAATCTGATCAGCTCATGTTCAGACAGGTTTTTATATAAATGGATCAGGACATAAAGAGAGGGGGTCTTTGGGGGGGGGGCACATGCTTATGTATACTGTAAAAGACACAAACAAGATTTTGCATAATAGGTGACCTTTAAAATACAAAATAGCAGGTTGAATTTGAAAGTAACCAAGGACAATTTGACATCGCTACTCCCCTTGCTCGTGTCAGTACGAAGGAATAAAGTGTACCCTGTGGTGTTGAGGAAGCTCTCCCCCCTGATGCAGTCTCTAGATGTTGCTGAAGGAACGAACCAGAACGCCGGAGTGCAGCGCCCGTCAATCTGCCTCTCAAACCCGTAGTCGCTGTTTCGAGTACAGAAAAAGATACACCGAGGAGTTATCGGGAGTAGTTATCATTCATTTCAAATATCAAATAGAATTACTCTAAATAACAAAATAACTGCATCCCTACTGAGAATAAAGGTGTTCAAAGATCGAGTCAAACTTTTCACAGCCGCTCAGAGTATTTGTTTTATGTATCAAAGTTCTGAAGCAGAGAAAGAATATTGCGTGTTTACAAAAACTATAATTATACTTTGAGAAAAATCAAATGGATCTGTCATGTTGATCAGGGAAACGGTCTCAGGAGCAGGAGAACGAGTTGGAAAGCTGAAATTAGGCTTTTAGTATTAAAGTGGTGTTCAGCCTTGTTAAGCCTAGAAGCTGCAGTTCATTTTCCAATGAAAGAAAGTACGAGACAGAGTCAAGGGTGTGGGATTACAAGAAGTACTGACTGGAAGTGACACTTGTTAGACATATAATAATAGACTTGAGCGTCAGGCAATAGTTGTATTCATTATGGATATATAAGAGAACTTGAACGATGCAGAAATGTACTGCTATCACATACTTGACTGTTAATGCTGAGCTGTAATACTTCCAGTCAACTTCTGCCATTGACGATATGATTACACAGTACACAGCATTAAAAACATCAGTTTGATTATTTAATCCATATTGGGATGAATATTACATTCAAAATCAAATCTGTTTTGACATATTGATTGCAACCATAATGGTATATAAACATTATCCATGCCTAGCAGACAACTGATTGCATGTTTCTTAAATCATATTACACACTTGCAATCCTAAATGGACAGAAAGATAACAGAAATAAGATAAAAAGTTGTAAATCCTAAAATATATCTCTTCAAACACTCCTCTTGTTGTGCCTAGAGAGCTTCACAGACTCTGCCTCTGGAGATTGATCATGTGATGTGCGTTGGATGTAATGAAGTGAAAGGAGTAGTGCAGCTACAGAGTAGGAAACTCACCACTCAAAATCTGCCTGTGTGCACGGGCAGGAGTCTGACATCTGGGAAATATACTGATTTCTGGTCTTGACACATCGAACGTTTGCTTTCAGTTTTTGGAAGATTCTCTTCATTCCCATGATGCACACTTCGCCCTGTCATAAATAATGCATTATAAACATTTCAGAGGCTCCTTTCGCCTTTTTTTTGTCTTGTACCATCTTGCTTTTATTGTGTGAGTGAATCAAAGAGATTCACTTGGGTTTGATCAGCCAGTAACAGCAAGACCCTCTTACCTCATTGTGTAACTGCCATGTCATGTAATCTTCAGATGTGCAGCGGTGTTGGAAAACGGACTGGAAGTCAATTTTGACAAGTTGCCACTCAGATCGATGGCTAAAATGACCAAAGATTCTGCACAAACAAGCAAAATATACAATATCAAAAACATTTGGTAGAAAAAAAACAACCTCTATGGGTAATTTGAAGGCAACAGCTTTAATCCATATTCCTCTGTGGGTAGAGAAACTCCTTCGCAATTTGGGCATATGAAACCCTTTCAAAACCACATTAAATAGACTCTAGAATATAATATTTACGTACACTCCTAAGTCTTCATTGTGGTAATATGTTATTACCCAGTGGAATAATTAAACCAGAAACACGTCAGTTCTCTGTGGTTTCTTCTTATCTTACGTCATTATGAGGGTGTCCTCCCCAGGCTCCCCCAGCACCCCGTCAACATACAGCGGAGAGGAGGTGAAGCTATATTTGTCCCAGCTTCTGCCCTCATCAAAACTCAGCCTGAGGGAAAGAACAATGGTTGGATCACAGACAGACCAGCCACAAACAGTAAGAAAATCTCTGCAGGAAAGCAGTCGAACTCCTTGTTTTGAAGATTTAGTACAGTCTCTAAAAAGAATGCGGTACGCCCTTGGAGAGACTTACCAAATGTGTCTAATTGGCAGCGGTGTGTGCCGGATAGCCACCAGAGATCCCCCTTGATTCAGGAAAAACAAGCTGTAATCTTCCTGAAAAACCTATGAGTATAACAAATAAAAGAAGTCATAAATCTGCAGACAGGACCAGCTTCACTTCATCACAGCAGAGAAGAATTCAAGTCTACAGAAAGTGAGCACCTATGGCAACATAAGGAACATGTCTACTAACAACTACACACCAGACAAGTGCAAACCACAACCGTTCTTTGCACAAGAATCCCAGTTGTGTGATAAACAAAAGTAAACAAAGTCTTGCTTTCTTTGTTGATTTTTGTTGTCTTCAGCCGATGGCAAAATAAAAATCTGTCAAAGTTTATTTCTGGTTTATTTGTTCCACAGATCAGAGATGCACATGTCTTCACTCGGCGTCAAACCTCAATTCTTTATGTCTTTGCAATTGTGGCTGTTTCACTGAGAACTGAGAAGCGAGTGTTTGCTCTGAAATCTCAGTCACACTCATATTCTTTGTTTGGTTCATGCCTGACAAGGTCATATTTGTGTCTGCATCATACTGAGGCAAATCATTTTAAGCAATTGAGAAAATAAATGTATCCAAAAAGTATTGGCGAAGAAAGCTGTACCTCTCTCCAGCTGTTTCCAGCATCCGATGTGATGAAAATACTGACATTATTACTGGTCAGCTCTGGTCCGACAACACCTGAATACAAAAGGTAGAAAAGCACTATGTTCAGTATAGTTACTCTATTGTTATTTGAGTATTTATACAGACACATTTGGGGGATTATTATTTCCACAGTATTAACATGTAACAGATTTACAGAAAGGATTAATTTCATATTATTTTGTAAACTGGTGTCGGCTACATACAGAAGTACTGCACTAGGAACTGGGTTTAAGAACGTATATGACTGGGAGGGCTTAGGGATCAGAACGGAAGGACCATTATGAAACATGAGTATGGATGTTCAAATCCAATAATCCCCTCACCTGACGCTATGATTATTCCTGGAGCTGAATCTTTGCTGACGATGTTTCCCGAGGTGTAGGGATTCTCTGACACGTGGAGGTGGAGATGCAGCGAACAATAAGGCTGCAAACACAAACACAGTGAGATTGCTTTTCTGAGTGTGAAATCCAAAGGTTTGATACAGACCTGGTTTTTGTTGTAGGTGTCATAATAACTTCTGACATGATTATGACTCTTCCTTCCTAAGGAAAAAATGATGTTCGAAAATGTTCACATACATAAAATACTACATAGCTATTATTATACCCCATCAAGTCTCCTGCTAGAAATATACTGTAATGTTTGCTGGTAGCTCGATATAGAAGAATAACAATGTGTACATTCACGTATTATGGTTGGCGATATTGCAGCTTAACATCTAATGTATGATGATGCAATTTTTCACGAGACCTTTATTGGGCTCATAAAAAGTTCCTGTTTAGAAATGATGTATGGCCTCTGGATAGGGTTATAGTCATTTACATTTTATTTGTCGAATGGGTCTACCGATGTGTGTGCTCCTGCATTATTATGCATTTTCCTACTATCTGCACTGTTTCCTTTAGTACCTGGTCTCACCCTGTGAGCATGTGATAAACTAAAGTGTTTAACTTGCTGCCATGCACCCGAACTTATCTTGAACAGTGAACAAAAAAACTAAAACAGTTTTGACTGAAGCTGTAATTAGCTCGTGTAATGAATAATGAACGGTTATAGTCCTTCTAACTTGATTTATTAAATTATATATTATATAATTTGTTTAAAAAAATGCTATTACACTGCATTCAAAACACATTTTCATACTTATGATAGAAAATGTAATTCAGCATATGATATATTATGATAAAATCCCCAATAAGCTATTCACATACATACTACTACCACAGCTACTTATACTATTTATACTCAAAACAATAACATAAGGTTAATTTAATGACTTCATGTTGTATTTTAAAGACATTTATGCTGAAATAACTTATGATATTAAAACTTGACACAATAGTGAGTGACAGTGGTGTCGTGTCCAAGCTGTTTAAATGTAATTACATTTATTGTCCCTTTGACCACAGCATGGCATCGTCCAGTTGTAGTATTTTTTAGGCACACAATGGTAATCCAAATATGTATCTCTTGTCAGTGGTCCACTTACTTGTTCACAATAGACCTTGTTTCCCTGGAGATCAGTGGTTGGAGCCTGAAGAAGCCTCCAGTCTCTGCCTTTGTTGTATGTGATATAAGTTTTTACTTGGTTCTCTTCAACTTTATTTGACAGGAACACCCCTTTAATCCCGGCAACCTGCAAACATGAGAGATGGAGAGCGGTGGGGGAAAAAAAAAAAAAAGAGAAGGAGGAAAAGAAACCTTAAATTATTCAGACTTAAGTAAGGCTGCAGGCCTGGTTCAGAGAGGAAAAGATGTCTGCATGTGATAGTTTTTCTGACAGGGAGCACTACTTTTGACCATCTGTAGGACTCTGCAGAATCAAAACAACATATGGCGCATCACTGAGCTATTCCTTCTTCTTTGTACTTGTGTTCACAGAGACGCATACTCTCACATGCAACTATTTCTTCAGCACACATTCCTCTTCCATTACATATCTGCTCTTGGTCATTGCAGCTAAATATTTCTAGGCATACACTATGTGTGGAGGTCAGTGAGCAGTAAGAATAACCAATGCTGATGGCTATCTGCGGTGTGCATTCGTAAACTAGGAGGCTTTTACTGCTGGCTGCAGATGAGGATAAGTGATACATACATGTGCAGTCACTGGGAACCTCAAAGCACATCTGTCAACGCAGATATAACGTTTACAAGTTAAAGCTGGTTTTTTACCCTGTATGTGTTTGAAGTGACTAATGTACTGTATAGTTGGTACGTTACCTGAAGACTGCACCTACTAAATGTTTTACATGTTACAATGTCACAGATAATAAAAGCCGACAGGAAGTGGATATGAAAGAGAAAGTCTTTCAGTTGCAGAATGCAATGTACCAACATCTGTTCCATTGTTGTCGAGACACCAAAGAGATCTGAGCACAGGGTACACTTAAGAAAAGCACGGCGGAAAATCAAGTCTGTTGTTACTTTACTTGTCAGAATACCTTGATCTCTTTAAAGCTCCCAAACAAGCGATTTAGATATGCATGGTGCTCTAAGATACAATGTTTCTTCTCGTTGTAAAAGACATAAAGAGTAAGTGGGTTGAAGATTCGGAATTCGGATGTAAGTGTGAGTTGATTGATGGATACATCTAAGAGGTACTTTACTAAAGTACAGCTACGTTTTATTTTCATTATCGATAACTATGTGTATAAAAAGTCAAAACATGTCATCATAAGAACACAATTTGAGCTGTTGAAGTTTCTTCAATTGTTTACTCCTGCAATATTATGTTGACTTTGATAATCAGTTAATAATTTGAGTCATTTTTCAAGCAAAGATTCTCTCTTCTATAATTTGAAATGCATCTTTGTATTTCTCTTAACATTAGTAAATGCATGGTTTTGGACAGCTGAAAAAAATGTTTTGGTGTGATAAACAAGGCATCTGCTGTCATCACAATCAGCTACAGGAGATAACAACGGGCAAATGCCACCTTTAATCAAAAGAAGAGAGGACAATAGATTGGTTTAATTGTCAATATTTACTGATTTTGACACATTGTTCTATAAACAGCAGCACTTATGAACCCAGGTCAGGCATTGCAATTGAGATTGAAATGCCTGAATAAGATGAAAACTTGTAAAGGATGACAGCACCACCAAACAACTGGTGGACATAATGTGAAAACACACAGCTTAAGTACCATCTTGGATACTACTTTGGTAGATAGAACATGATAAAGTGCCCTCTCCTGTGCCCTTCCAGTGGAGAAAACATGATAAAGTGCTTTGTAGGGTGTCCTTACATGGAGAAAACAAGTGCCCCCTAAGGTGACCTTAAAATTAAGAAAACATGTTGCAGTGCCCTCCAGGCAGCCCTTCACGCTAGGAGACGTTTTGCGTTCTAGTGCCTTGCTCATACAGCTGGTGCACTTCAGACAACATGGGTTTTCCACCGCCACTGCCTACCTCATACAGGTCTATCATGATGTTTCCCTCCGGTCCTCCACTGCTCACAACGTTCTCCAGCATCAGGGTGAAGAACAGCCCTCTGGACTCAGACATGTACAGGTTGTAGGAGTCGTTCTGGTGCCAGTCCTGAATCGCTGTCACCACCTGGTTGTCATCTGTGCTGATTATCTGCAGGTCCTAAATGTATGAAATCCATGAGTACTGTACATGCCATCGAGGAGTAGGCATTCATCCAAAGGAGTTAAAATAAATCTGCATATAAGTGTTCGCATATTGGCTTCAGAGTTCAAGCAGCGAGCAAGCGATTTGTCACTTATGACATCATTCAGCCATGATCAGCAGCCTGTTCAAAGATGGAGACAGGCTCCATTTAATTTTACTGAATACCTTTTCCAGAGTGAGGTGAGGGAGGGGATGTGTGTCCATCTCGAGGAAATGTTGACACGATAGATGGATAGGTGGATGGATGGACGGATGGAAACAACACTGCAGGCAATACATCTCTCCTTGTTGTGACTATAACCACCATTCTCTCTAAAACCACTAAGCCACCCGGCTGGGCATTGAGCAAAAGGGGTTGAGAGCAAAACACTGTTTCTGTGCAAAAGCGCATTTACTTCTCTGCTTCAAAAACTTCCTTTGGAGTTATGGGGGAAATGTGCAGCTCTGCATCCATTCACATGATCTGTATCTGTTGATACAGACTGATTAAAAGACGATCCATTGGTCCTACATAAACACAACATCTAAAAATGTAATCATGCATAACAAAATCAATTTTTAGGAGGATAATAATGTGGGAAACAATTTAATGGGTTTGTCAGCAAACAATATGACTAACCGGGAACAGCTAAGCAACCCTCGCTAAGTCATCATGATACCACAAAACAGCCTGCGGGAATAGATGGAGTGTTTCACAGTAAAATGAATGCCGCACTTGTTCTTCTGAAACTCACCGAACACTGCATCCCTTCCAGCAGTCTTACCTTTGGCAGAGTATACTTGGGAAGCTTCATTGGGTAGAAAGCATTTCTTTTATAGGACACATAATGGACAGACTGACCACCTACTGGCACCTGGAAAGGCAATATAGTGAAATTAGCAGTTAAATCACTTTTCAGGTAAATATTACTAAAACTCACTGTGCACACTGATTGCTAACAGCATGTATCAAAGCATTTAAGCCAGCACCAAAACTCTGGGTTTGCTCCTAATTAGGATGTTGTGCATTATGGCAGAATGATGTTAGAGTACAATACACAAAGTGATTTACATTTCATGCCATCCTTTCCCAGGATAATGGCCCCTTTCTAGTTAATGAAAAATATGACTGTACATTAAGTTACAATTGAATGCAGTGGTTTTACAGCTTTTAATTGCTCTTTAATGAAGCCAGACCTTGCAATAAAAAACCCACCTGGATGAAAACGTATTCATCCTGAACCACCAGGGAATTAGGGATGATAAATCCAGGGAAAGGCTTGCCCTTGTTTCCATCAGAGCAATTCTGAAGTTTACAAGTTATGTACTGTGACCCTGTGGGTAAGCAAGAAATGAGTGCTAAAAATATGACAGAGAGAAAAACAAACAACGGTCTGCAGTCCACAATCAAGGTTTAGCTTATGCTGATGGTTTTAAGTGAGCCATAGAGGCAACATTTTGAAGGCCAAACCTTATTCTCACTAATAGATCAAGTAGAGAGAGAGCTGTCCCAGTGTGTTAGCGTCAGCCAAATGAGGCGGTCCCCCCGGGGACGGGGCATTAACACACGAGGCCTTATGGAAGTTCCTTCTCTGCACTGTGGCCAATAAAAAGAGCCAAGTCACAGCCTGGCCGTTGAAAGATGAATTAGCTTAATCGTATGAAGAGTCTCCATGCAGCCAATTCAGATAGGAATGCAGGTTTTAGTACAGCATAAAAAAAGCTCTCACTTGTTAAGTTAAGGTTCAGGAATTATAATAAAGGTGAATATTTTCATGCAAAATCTCTTTCAAAATGTCACTAGTCTACTGTTCTGCGTTGCCAAGGCAACATAATTTTATGACTCACGTCCGTCAGAGATGATGATCTCCAGGTGAATCATCCCTTGCTCTTTGTCTAAGCCCAGCCTGGACCTGCACCGTGACAAACATGAAGGAAACATTACATTTCTGCTTAAAGGAGAGCCTTCATTCATTAATACTGACATTAATATGACATTGTGTGACTCAATATGTACATCATATGCCCACATTTAAGTCATTGTCACAGTAATTGGTTCCCAACCCTGTTATTTTAGCTTCATTACAGCAAATTGCCCATTCAAAACTAAACGTGTACATACATTTTTAAGCCAAAGACTGAGTTTCCCTCTTGGGTAGTTTTTTATATTTTTTACAAGGCCTCTGAAACAGTCTCTACCTCAAGGAGATGACTGCATCAGCTCTTTGTAGGGTCTGACTTAGCCTAGTTATAATGCAAGCAGAGATAAGTGCTTTTTAATTAAAATGGGACACACTTTTTTGTGTAGAGATTAGCTGTTACTAAATAATTGACACACCGTAGTTAACTGCCAGCTTTAATTGTATCTTACTTAATTAACTGGCAATACTAATATTAGCTTACTAACATATTTGCTGTACAGTATACCATTAAAATGTAAAGATATAACCACATCTACACACAAATTGAGAGATGGATTTATGAATAGCTGTTACAAGTTCTGAAGGGGTTAAAGTATCCGGTAATTCACAAAAGAAAGTATAATTAGAGAAAATGTGTCCTATTTTGTATTATTAGAAAATGATGTTTTTCTTTCCTCTGCCTTTTATCCTAATGTTATATCTGTGAGTGCTAGGTTCTAAACTTTGGTACAAACCATTTAACTTGAGATTTTAACGATTTTGTATTTTTTTTTAACATCAAGTGGCTAAATACCGAAAAGGCTGATGACCAAATGCATTATTCTATACAAAAAATACATCGAAAATGTAAACAGTTCACACATTAAATGCATTTAACTCTCAGCAACAGACTGTTTTTCTGTTATCAGAAATGCAGTATTTTGAGTTTACATTATATTTAATGTTAAAGTTGTATGTGGGATGGGAATATGAGTTTCAGCTGTGATCTTAACTTTTCTTTCAGGGTCTTTAATACAACAACTTTATAAATACCGGCCTGACGGACATTTGAACCGCAATGCACTTTATGGGTAAGGTGCACTTAGCCATTTCATTCACTTTCAATAGAGATACTTCATGACGGCAGGACGACAGGAGTGACCACTTGTTGTATTAATAGCAGCTGTTGTGACAGTAGATGGCTTTCGTCTCATTTTCCATACTGTGTCTGAACTGTAATGTAAAAAGCCCCCCGTCCTGCTTCCCTCAGCACTTTTTAATTGCCTCACAGCTCCATCTCTTTTAATGGACTTTCTGTCAAATACTTCATCCAATTCTATCAGTGAACAGTGGCACTTGCTCTTAAATAAACCCCTGCAGTGTTACATAGTGTTCTCCATATAACACATACCACTATGTCTGTCTAGCAAGGGCGGCTGTTAGCATGTTTTGGCAAATCATGTTTGTCAGAATTTAGCAGTTAATTTGAGCAGAGCAGGTTGTGATGACAGATGTTTTATCAAACTTGATTTCTAACGGTGTGGGCAGCGTGTTGTGTTGTTTCCTGTCATGTTTTCGTTGATGTATTCCTCCAAAGATATAAGGGAGTGCATATGTGAATATAAAAAATTAGGGTTTTTGATAGATCATCTTCAAACACTGCAGCCTCAGGACGATGCTAAAGAAATATCAAACACCATAGACCTTAATTAGAATCTTAATTAAATATATAAATGGTATATTTTAATTTAAGACACTGTGAAACTGTTATTTTATAGTAGAAACATCTGACATGAATATGCCCTTACAGCACTTCATTATTAGAGATGAATATTCTTTCATGGACTTTCCTGTGTAGTGAGGAGAAATCTTAATTTGGTATCCTTAATTCTCCATTTTACAAAGCAGTGCAGTGTTATATGCAAGAAGCTCCGAGCAAAGGATCCCTGATGAATGAGTAGAAAGGGTCTCTAGATGTCTGCTCCAAACCTAAATTAAGAACATATGCTCTCATGGAGAAGGACCAGTGTAAAGCTTTATGTGAAGCAGAACTGAGCTAAGAGTCAAAGATCTCTGTGTGACAGATGAGCTCAGGTACATTACCATTAGCTACAGAGAAAAGATTTAATTGTTTCCCCGAAGAGAAAAGGCGTCGTTAGTTATGTGATTTAGGAGAGACTGGAGATGACTGATCATGTTTTATTGGCCATTATGTGATGATTTAGGGCCTATACTTCTTATTAATCTATCTTTTGTTTCTGATGAGTTTCTCTGGATGGATGATAATAAAGAACTGTATCTTTTGGCGTCCTATAAGTCCACATGGAATGGGAATTTGTGTGTGCAAGACACAATAAATAACCTTACCAACCACACACAAGTCACTAACTCTTGTGAAGGATATAGATTTCTCTTCATTATCCAAATCCATTTACATACTCAATGTGATCGCCACAGGAGCAGCGACATGCTGACTGCAGTGGGGTAAGAACCTGTGCTCCCCTGATCTGAACACCAACGCACTAACCCACTGCGCCACACACCTCCCTCTCTTCAACCCCTCGCAACAAATTAGTGTCATGTATCCAACTTTCCTTTGAGGATAAAAACATCGGCCTCATTAAACTAAAATGTGTCTATGTTTTGTGTACTTTGTCAGCTCCTTTTTCCTCGTATTAACTTTAATATTGTTGTTAATGTGCAAAAGCTGCAGGAACAAGTACTGCAGGTCACTCTAACCTTCTTTGATTATTCAGTGGTTCTGCTTCTTTAGCTATATGTGTGAAAAGGGATTCTGTAGCCAACAACTATAAAAACTTTATAAATTAAACATTTATCCTGGGCCATAACCCCTGTATCAGCACCCAACAGCTAATATCGCTAAAACACTTGCTCTGCCACTATAGAGCCAATTATGTACAATATACATAGGGTCTCATACTAAAGTGAGAATAAAGTGATAATATTTGGATATAACTTGATTTGTAATACTGTGATATCCTAACATCAGTCCATCAAACAAATAATACTTATTGTTTTGGTTATATTTGCATGTTTATCAGTGATTTATAGTAGTTGCTTGGATACTGAACAAGTCTCACTTATGTCTATGTGTAATATACTACAGTACTTTCATTTGATGCTACTTTATTATTCTACTTCACTTATACAGATTTGATGCATTGATATTGATATTTTATCAGTGAAATAGGTACTTCTAATACTTTAAGCATATTTCTCTGATGATACTAATGTACATATTTCAATACAGAAAATGTACTTGTTATCAAGTATTTACAAGTTTGTGTATTAGTGCGTGTGCAAGTAAGCAGAGTCCTTCCACCACCGATATAAAAAATAAATCCACTTTATATAAATTCATTACATGTATACCTGTAATAACTCTTTTTTTATTCATGTTCAGATCCCACTAAATAATATGTAACATATTTGCAGATATGACTTGAAATGAGCTGCTGACTAATCAGAAATGTGCATTAATATTGATGTCAGGGGTCAGGACTCGTGTTTTCTCCGTGTTTCTACTACTTCCCAGAGAACACAGTGTACAGTAAAGGCTCTGTACTGCTGCTGTGAACTCAATGCTAAGTTAGATTCATTTTCATTAATTAATGTATAATTAATTGTCCTGTGCTTGTTTATTATTTATCATGTTTCCAGAGTAAATCAAAATATGCTAGCATTTCTGCCAACAGTACATCCCTCTGAAAGAGGCTGATGGTTTATCTCACCAGTAGAATCTGTTGGGGACGACGCTGTCATGCACGAGCTGCCATCTCCTCCCAAATTCAACAGAGACGTAGAGCTGAAAGATGAGAGGAATGCATTAACCACATGAGTTACAGTATAAAGAATAATGTTCAGAATATCCAAGAGAATTATTCCCTGATATATGTCTAACTGCATTATCAAGAAGCTGTCAAGATGTGTAGATTTTATGGCGTCAATGTGTTGATGTTGTCTTGAATAATGCACTACTGCGTGTGTATTTTGTGAAACTGCATCAGTGATGAGAACATCCATCAGTTCCTGTACAGATACAGTGATATTCAGAAAAAAGGGAAATTGTAATAACACTAGTCAATCTGTTTCTTTAGAAAAGAGGGTAGGCGAGGACAGACTAATTGGCCTCTGTATTAATTTAAAATGTCTATTTGCTAAAGTAACTCGGCAGGATTTTTGCTTGATTGGTGTTATAAAATCACTAATTTAAGTGTCATTGTAGTCCTTTTATTCGATAAAGCCATTAGTCCTCTTTTTACTGGACTTGTGTTGAAGCTTTTAGAAAGCCTGTCATCTTGTCGTAATGATCGAGCTGCAAGCATCTAAAGCTCGGAGCTTTACAAGGATAAACAACATTATTTAGACTTATCCAAGAGCTTTACACTTTAGAAAGACATGACAGACAATCAATACATGTAGAATGAAACCAAGCTACACTGTATGATTAATTTTCGCAGTTTAAAAGGAAAAGAAGAAGATTAAATTGCGATTTACAGAGACGTACTGAATGACCTTAAGGCAAACTTCTTGAGAGCGTCTTTTTGACCCGTTGATGGTTCTCGAGTAAGCTTTCATCTTCCTCCCTGCACCATTTATCTCACTTCTCAGACCTTGACTGTTTTTCTCTCGGAAAATCAACTCTTCCAAGAGCAGGCTGGGAAGGCCCAGTTTGATGACTGTGGTTTTGAGTAAAGCAGGGTTCTTGGGAAGAGTAATGAAAAAGTGTGTGTGTTTATGCATCCTACTGTGTGTTTAGATGTGTCTTCCTTGTTAACTTCCCTGTGTGTTTTGTGGGACATAATTCAGAGTTGGATTCAGCTTCAGACATTATGACTTGATAAAGGGAGCAGGTGATGGGCTGCCTCTCTTTTGGCACCGGCAGCCTGGCTTCAGTGGCAAATGTCTCCGCTTATGAACACCATGTCCTGAAAGCTGGCCGCTATTATCAAAATTAATGTTTGGAGCGTGACAACAACCTATGTTTCATATAATTGTAGGAAGACATCAATTTAGCAGGATATAATATATAATGGCAAGAAGAATCTGGCAGAAATCTCACATTGAGCTAAGTCGTGCATGATAAGCAGCAAGAAAATCCTACACACCTATTCAACAGCCAGAGATTTCTTTCCTGTCACATTTTCATTTCATTCTTGATTCCAGTTATTTTGATGGCACCTGACAGCTACACGTTACCTTTTGGTCGTGGCTGTAAGCCAGGATCCAGTCCTCCTGCTCGGGGTGAAACAGCAGGCTGAGGATATCAAAGGCTAAGCTGTGTTTCTGATAGGTCGCCCCCTCGTCAAGGCTAATGAGCAGGCTGCTCTCCACCTCCGGGTCGGTAAGTAACATGATCTGAGACGAGACAAGAAAGGAGACGGGGGAATCAGCGGCCCACGTCGACAGCATCCAATCCTCAGGGCTTATGTGTACTTGTGCGCTGTTTAGAACAGACACATCGTGCAGACTCCTGTAGGGTTGCTTTGTAGTGAAGATGCTAAAATAAACCTCACACAGCAAAGATAATGACCGATTTATTCAATTCAGAGTTGTGATTTTTAATAAGATGCATGTGCACACTTACCTTTCTTTTATTGTTCGGACTCACGTACAAGTAGCTCAGGATGGTTTTTAGCCCGACTTTCTCATTAAGCTTCTCATATGTCGACCCATAGTCCGTTGACCTAAAGTTTAATTAGAAGGATAAAGTAAAACAGGTTGTGCTGAGAGAAAAGCAGAAAGAAGGTTCACCTTCTAGTTAGGATGCTGATGGTATCATTAAGCATATCAGGCAAGCATAACATTGCAACAGCAGAAGTCTTGAAGCAATTTGCTAGATGAGTGGAGATTATTTTAATTATCCAAATAAACAAGAATATCCTGTGTGGTGAGGGGATGAAACATTAGTACTACTTTTAATAGTATTGCTGCTTTGGGGTAAAAAAACATAAATCTAAAGCTTTGGATTTTCATGTTTAATAAATCATATTGAGGATTAGAGGACATAATTGCCAGATGACTTAACATAAAGCATTAAAATGTTTTTGGAACTTTCAGAACCAGATAAAAACAATCAACAAACAAACTTTAGATCACTTCTTTGGATAAATTGTAATCAATAAATATATGATGCTGTACTCAGTTGTTTGGTGGCCTTTCAGAAACAGTTGAGTGTGTTAAATGGCAAATAAGTATTCATTATTCATTATTTAAACAATTTGCAACGACCACATTGGATATTAACCAAAATGTAGCATTTTTGTACATAATTATAATAAATATACCACATGGTTTTCCTTCTGAAAATGTTACTTTTGTCATGACCTTGATAAACCCCAATGTAATCTCTTCAAGTTCCTTTCTTCACTTAGGAATACACTGTATTTGACCTTGCAAATACTGTATTTTGCTGCAGCGGAAAGCTTTCTTTCACAGCACTGACGTATAATCTTTTTTTGAGTTAATATTGTGACCTTGTCAGAAGATAGTTGATTATTTACAAATCCAGCAGTTAGAGATAAACATTTTTGGAGTTGTGTGAAGATCTAGTCTAATAATCTCCATAATTTGAGCATTGTATGTATGCTACCTGTCCCACAGTAGTGTTAACTTAGTAGTGTTAACACACAGTAGTGGGTACTAACTATATATTCATAAGACATCAAAGAGGTTTACTATTATAGATCTTATATATAAACTTAGATAGGACAACACCGAACAAAGGTAATGTATCATTTTCTGTAGCGAAACTAATCAGTTTGAAATGATTTGTTATAACAGACAGAAGATCTTACCTCCATAATGAACTCTCCGTTACTCTGCCAGAGTTGAAGTCGTAGTACTTTGTCAACATGAGGATCACCTACAAAACAGATCACACAGATAACTAGCTTCAGAGGAGAGCTATCATCAGCAGCAGCTACTGTAGGTGTCACAGGGTGAAACAAAAGAAGAGAGTCGTCCATGCAGGCTTTTTAAGCTCCATGACAGACATGTCTTTATTAAAAACCGAACACTGTGATGGCATGTCAACTCATCCCTCGGCTAGTTGTAATGCTATAAACCTCGCGCGTATTTTCTGTGGGGAAGCTGACCACATATGCATAATGTAATGGCTTTTAAGACCATGTAGACTACCAGCCAATGCTTCCACTAGTAAACCATGACTAAATGAATAAATAAGTCAAAGCTATAATTCATTTCAGGCACAGAGCGACAGACCTCGTAAATATCATTGACAACTTTTTTGAAGAGGATCATAAAGTGCCTTTACTTGATATACATACAAAAAGGCTGTATATTTGAAGATGTCTAGTAAATTACTCAATATATGTGTTGGTATATGCATGGAATCACTAATGAGTAAAGCCCCAGACAAAACCACAATTATTACAACAACTTATGTCCAAAAGAATGCATTTTATTCTCTTGATAAAATCTCAACAGCCCTTTACAGAAAAACAGCCCTTTATATTGTGCCCTTCACCCTTTACACAATGTGTGGTGTGCCCTGCCTGCACTGTGCTATCGTAAAGTCTGCCTGGGGAGGTCTCTCTCTTTTCAACGCTATCTTCTAATTATCGAGTGTTATGACTGTTTGGGGTAACATTCTCTATAACAAGGAAACACTCCATCATGTAAACAACGAATCTGAACTTTTTAAAACCTTGCTCGTAGAAATTCAAAACACTCAAGCGCTGACTTCTTCAAAAAATAATTGTGACAAACACACATTGTGCACACATATGAAACCCCAAGGTCCAAAAATGATAGTATCTTTGATTTTTTGAGCTGTATAAATAACAACTTCCTACCAACTGGTGCAACAACAACAAAACCACAATAACAGTAACTCTGACTTATGAGTACAAAACATCAACCAACAGCGACTCCATCCTAAATATGGACCACTCACTATCCAATATTTGAACAAAAGCCCAAAACGTTAGGAAATAAAACACAGTAAAGCATCAAAGAGAAGCAAGTATCCAACATGTTTTCTGTTGATCTATTTATTTATTAAACTATTAATTATCTTAGCTCCATCATAAACAATTCAGTATATGAATTGTCCTAAAAAGTCATACATGTCCTGCACATTTATATATATGTTATTTGTGTTTTTTATCATAAATGTATGGCTTCTGTCTTTACCTTCATGATATCTCAATTAAATAATGCAAAATAAGTTCCAAAATAACATCTTTACAATAATGCAATGCATTTAAACTGAACTAGTTTTGCTTTATTTGTTATAACTTGCCCCCTTTGTAGATAAGCTGACGTATGAAAATCCTTTACAGTATATATGAGCGCTAGTTCAGAGATAATCCATGTAGCTTTTTGTAACTACAGTACCAAGTGTCCAGAATTGGTAGCAGAGATGAATGGCTTCAAATAAAATGGCCTATACCTTCCAACAGTCTTACCCTCATGGACACCGTCATAAGCAATAAAACAACATGCCGCAGTCTGGAAATTAGGATAAAATATATCCCCCATTCTGTCTGGCAATTAACTTTATGCATTCGCTTGATTAGTATCCAGCATTACAGTCTGATGTCATTTGCATCCAACTTCGCCTGCTTACTCTGTTCTGAGGGACGTTGAAGGTGAAAGGTGAAGCCCCATGGCTCAACGCGTCAATACAGTGCTATAATATTCACTTTGTAGATATGTCTGTGTGAAACGGCCGTTTGAAGTTCAGCATATCACATAAGACATTATATTGCTTTTTGAAATCACTGGACGAAGGCTACTTCTTTAATTGCTCACACCATACAGTATACCGGATAAAGGCAGAAATCCCCCATGGATGAGTAATAATGCCTTATGCAAGTAATAATTCCCCTATACATTTCAACAGATGTATCACATTTGATGCCAGCAACCATGTAGTGCACAGCCCATTAACACAGCAGAGGCACCTACATACCTCCAAACTGGATTACTTGACATCCAAGAGCATGCAAATTGATTTTTCAACCTCTAATCCTTTGTAAATCTTAAACCTTGAAGGTAAATGGACTGGGATGAATTTGATCATTAATGGGGATTTAAAGGGCTTAGGGTGAAGAGATTACTGTTAAGAAATGAAGGTGTGGTCTAAAGAGGAGAAGGGGGGGATTCTGTTATTGAAGGGTGGACACCTGAGACAAATGAAAGGAGCGACAGAATACACATTACGATTCATTCCCACTCTCACCATCCTGGAGAGACAGACTTATCAGCTGTTGGATATAAGTTGCCCCA